>NC_062970.1:46365113-46525113 GCF_023119035.1 Salvia hispanica | reverse complement strand
TGATTAAGGTGTTTAATTGGATAGAAAGAATGTGAGTGTAAGTATTAAAGTAGAGAGATAAAGAAAGATGAATATTTTAATAGAAGTGAGAAAAAGTGGTTGAGTGTATTAATTGGAGAGAGAAAGTTAAAAAAAAAGGAAATGTGTCATCTTAGTTGGGACAAATTAAAAAGGAAAACGTGTCATCTTAAGCCAGGACGGAGGGGGTAGTATTTCTTCATCGAAATGGAATTCAATAAATCTATTTATACTTATTTACACCTATGCGGTTCGACTCTCTTTTGCGTTCCGGGAAAGAGCCGATAAAGAAAACCCAGAATGGAACATATAATTATGCTCGACTCATATACATGGAGATCAATTGGATACCAAAAATAAAGGATAAATCGAGGAAACAATCATAGACAAAATCTTCAAGACACTGTGGTTGATGAACTTTGCGGAGAGGTCTGTCTAGTTATGGCTCTCAGGAGCGACAACCGGTGAGTTCAGCCTCTATCTCTCTGCTCGTCGAGGTACACTTATCGGTCGACATTGCACCTTCTACAAAGACTGTAGAGCAAGTTATTTACAAATAAACAAAGGGAAGATGAAAGAAGAAAAATATACACTCAACTAAACTAACCAGATATATATCAACTTCAAACTATGGATAGATATCCTCCTCAATAATTTTGGAGGTCAAGCCTGAATTTCTGATCTTTGTTGCAATGTGTTTTGTCGTTACCATCTTAAACTTTTGCAGTTTAGACATCCTCCCAATTTGTTCGGGGAGTGTCTCCAGATGTGGACAGTTGTTGATTTCTAGTTCCTCGACACGCAACATTGCATAATCATCAACTTGCATCTTTCTAAGATTCCACAGTTCATTGATGCAAAGCACTTTGAGCCTGGGAAATCCGTGGCGCTGGATCACCATTTCTCGACCAGTGCATGCATTTCGCAGTTTGAGGTGGCTTAGGAAATAGAGCTTCTCTAATACCGGCATGGGGTCTTCATCAAGACAAGTATTTACCAATGCTATGTAAATTAGCAACTGAGGCAAACAATCTGCGCTTGGTAGCCTACCTATACGCCCATCTACTTTTAGTACCCTGAGTCCTTTTATAGCACCAATTTCGTCCAAACACGGCATGCTTCTAAAACAAAACCCTCTTAAGAGAAGTTTTTTAAACTTCGGAAACTTAGCTAGTGTTGCAAAGAGCATGCCTACATCCGAGTTTTCATCAACTTCTTCAATGCCCAACGTTTGGAAGTCATACATTACCGTGTAGCCTGGGTTCTCAAATTTCCAATCATAAATCTGTTAGAAATTATTAACTCAATTACTTCACAATTAAGCATTGGTGATGAAGCTGCTGCATCACCATCTTATCATAAGTGGTGTAATCCTTAGAATTCTTCATGGTAATGAGGATGACACGACCTATCTACCTCATCAACTTCTATCAGGCGGTGGAACTAGTGGATTATATGCAATATCTTCCTAATTAAGCTAATGAGCCACGTAATGGAGATGTGTATAGTAGCTAGCAATAGTTGACTATTTTATTATATTTGAATATGTATAAATAGGGGTGTAGTAGTTTATTGTAATATAAGTCAATCATAAGAAAAGAAATTGTGAGTGAGAATTAGAGAGAAAAGAGCCGTAGCTCAAGTGAGGAAGAGAGAAGAAAGCTTTGTAGTGCTGAAGCACTTTGTGTGTATTTTGTAATCCTTTTGTGAGAAATCTATAAATACTTATCCTCCATAAATCATCTTTGTTGAGTGTTCCTATATTTTGTGTGTCAAATATTCCAACAAAATCGAGATGTATGCTAGGGTCCCCAAAGTCTGCAGCGCATCTACTTTCAAACGCTTCCGGAAAATCACATTAGACATGTGGAGAACACGAAGGTTTCCCATTTCGAATATAATAATATCCGGGATCTCCACCATAAAGTTCAGAGATATATCAAGAACCTCAAGTTTTTCTAGATACGCCAACGAGTGTGGGATCTCTTGTATGTAATTGTTTCTCAATCCCAAGTATCTTAACTCAATCAATACTCCAATATTTTCAGATAAAGTCTTCACGCCAAAATCTTCCATGTCAAGTATTTTGAGTAGTTCAAAACTATCCCATTAAGACGAGCTAGTGTCGTCCAAGTAGCCACCACCTCCATGGAAGATGAGAGAAATAAGTTGTTTGCTATCTTCATTCGTTAAATGATTAAGCTTGTCTCTGCCACAATGGATAACACGATGACGAACATTCTGAGAGGGCCCATTGTTTCCATTGATCCTTAAGATCTCAAAGCCCATTTCCTCTTCAGCTTTCTTAATTGATATCATGAGTAATAGAGGATTGAGACGACACTTTCTTCTCTCAAAGTGCAGCTTCACGACTTCAAGAATCGATCTATTAGCAAAATCCTCTGTAACTTGTTCAAAATCTAATCCATTTGCAGCCCAAATCTGTTCCAACTTTTCTTCTCTGATTATTGCATTTTCCTTAAAAATGGACAAATACAAAAAATGTGGCTTGATACGTTCTTCCAATTGATGATACATCGGTTCCAATAACTTCAATGATTCACACAAATCAATTGAATCAAAAAGCTCTTCCCAATCAATCCCTGAAAGTCTTTGTTTTGCTTTCTGCCTTGCAACATCTATTATAGCCATCGGCAAACCTCCACATTTCTTAAGCATCTCTTTGCCCTTCTTCTCCAACTCCTTTGAGAATTTATTCTCATTACTCGTATATTTGTTAATTGTTTTCGAAAACAATTGCCAACTCTTATCAGAATTCAAAGCTTTCATCTCATGAGTATATTCAACCTTGGTTGTTGTAATATCATAGCGACTTGTTAACAGCAACCTGCTTCCAGTAAGGCCTTCATATATTTATAAGAACGATTATTACATAAAACAATAAAAGGAAATTGTTAAGAGATGATTTCTCTTAACAAGATTCCGGCGTCGCAGAGGCGATCATCGGAGGGATAAAAGGTAGACGAGGTAGTCGCGGGAGCTTTGTCCGTCGATCAAACCAAGATCAATACTGAATTGAAATAAGCGTAAAAATAAGATAAGATAAAGGTAATTGTATTTCTTGATTGCCTAATGATAATAACAATAGCCCTATTTATAATAGGATAATAACTTAATGAGCAAGACAAAATATCCTAAGAGATATATGGGAAAATATGGGAAAGATATGCTAAATCAATATAATAGGGTAGAGGGAATATTCATAGAGATATCACGTATTAGAAACCATTTGGATGGCTAATGAATTGCAAAATTTGGATTAATTATTTGATTGTTTGACATAGCCAATTAGGATCAAATATAATATTAGTATAAGATAAAACAAAGAGTAAATATCAAATCCTAAACAAATGACCAAAGTACGAATTTGGTACAAAACATTCAATTTTTGAAAAACAGGTCAACAACAAATGAAATCCTTGTCGGAGTGGTCCTTTTTTACGGTTCCGTAAAAAAACTAACGATCATGCCACCATGCAATTAGCATTGACCGTTAGTTTTTTGACGGAACCGTTAAAAAAAGGACTAATTCAGCGACATTTTCATTTGTTATGGACCTGTTTTTCAAAAATAAATGTTTTTGGCTAAATTCGTATTTTAGTCATATGTTTACCAAAATTGACCTTTACTCTAAAACAAAACATACGTACCTTGAGATGGAAAAACATTAAAGATGGACCTCACACACATTTCTTCCGGGATTTTGTCGAGAACTACGAAATATGACAATCCTTGCAAGTTTTGGCGAAGGATCCGTTGGAGACTCCGGTTGTCCATTTCTTCCAATGACGGATCTCCTTCATATCCCTCCACCATTTGTTGTATCAGTTTCATAAGTATCTCTTTGTTACTCGTGCCACTAGAAATGGATACCCAGGCACGACGCTGGAACTGGCCAGCCCCAGCCTTGTACAGTTGTCTGGCCAGAGTTGTCTTCCCGATACCAGTCATGCCTTTTATAGAATAAATCTCTAACTTATTAGATTTTTTAAAAATCGCTCTGTCAAGCAACTTCTTCACGTCTTTCTCCAACCCCACCACAACTTCCTCCTTTTCTTCTGCTTCTTCTTCGTCTCCAACATTTTTCTCATCCGCTCCAAAGTTTGTCATCCGCATCTTTGTCATCTCGATCTCGTCTTTGATGCTCTTAAACGGGGGACAATAACGGTAATCAAAAATTTCCACGCCCGTGGCATCTTTAGCCAAATCGACCAAGCCAGCAATGAAATATTTTAGCCTCTCTTCCCTTTTCAAGTCTCTTAAGAAATCCAATATCTCTTTCAGCAATTCAATGTTTCTCAATTTGATGACACTCGCGAACGTATCTGCACGCGTAACATCCATACTCTCGAGATCTCGAATCATCCCTAAGACCGCTGCCTCCGCCATGTTTATGCTTCTACAATCACAAAAGATAGGTCAAATTCCGAATATCCACCCTATTTCAAAAACTGGATTGGAAAAAAAAAGGAAAATGACTCAACTATGGTGAGACGACCAAAAAACGACTATGAATATGATCGATTCAGTTACGATGGGATGAATAGAGTATCAAATATTAATCCTAATTGAAAAAGATTTGAAATAAGTATACATAATCTAGTAACAACACTACAACAATTTCGAGAGAACAAAAATTTATAGAGCAATTTCAGTATTAAACATCTAAATTTAACAAGATCAAAATTATGCGGATTTTATTAAAAAAATTATGCAATTAAGATAATCATTTGAATCATTAAAAAATTACTGAACTAAATATTCTAACAACTCTCTATTTAACGAAATGATTCTACGTTTAATCAAATTCCTGAAGAGAATGATTTCAAATTCAGACATACATAATTATCTAAATAATTCTGAAACTATTGAAATGGAGAAAAGAAAATACCTTTTTTTGTGAATCTTTCTTCTTATCGGTGCTGGTTTGAATTGATTATCGGATTCAATAACTCTCTTTTCGATTTATTTCACAATTGGAAGGGATTTTGAACAACAAATTGACAAACTCAATCTGGTCAACTTTTAATATATAAATGGAGAATATAAATTTAATTTGATAAAAAATAATAGCTGGCTTAGACAATTAGTACTAATGTAAACAATGTGAAATGGTAACAATTGACGATAAAATAAGGAGAAAATAGCTGTAGTAAACGAGGCAGTCAGATAAATTAATTTTCTGCTGCTTAATTATCTCAATAAATTTCTTTTAAGAATCTCGAGATCATAACTTAGTCTCCTCTGATTATATAATTATTTCGCTGGGTGAAATCAATCATATTTATTTTAAGGTCACTTTAGAAGATGAAAACTAGAATTAGAAAATTACTTTTCACTTTAGAATTGATAGAAAATCAACTAAAGTTATGATTTAAATAATAAAAAAAAATCAATTTTCATTGAATGTTTGCGATTGTTAATTTATGCATTCCAATTCAATAGTCCATGGGAATATTGGTTCAATAAATTCTTGTAGTACCTTTTTTCTGAATTCTATTAAAGGATTTAATAAAAATGATTAACTCTTCCATTATATGGCTAACATTATCTCTCGTTATGAAATTGCACTTTCTTAATCGATGCTATTGTCGCAACAAATTAGTGAGTTAATTTTTCATTCTAATTAACTTAAATCTTTAACATTAGTAAGTTATAAAATATTTTAATTACAACAAAAATTTGATTAAATCAAAATGAATTTTACGTTGACTATTAGACAAAAAGTTTTCAAATTAGTTATGTACATTCGTCTCGATCGTTTATTAAATCTTAAATCCTAAACATTAACCTTGTCTTTTAAATTTACCTCAATGACCAATAAATATGGTTAAATCAGGTAAATGCATTGAAGAAGAGTAAGTTTGTTAGTCAATATTCCAACGTAGAAAAAGGTTTATACAAAATAAATGCATACAAAAACTAGACTTCACTGTTAAATAATACATTGAAAATTTGAAATAAAGTGCTCTAAAACACATGCGAACGAGAGAGAAGAGGGAAATAGAAATTGACAAATTATATTGTATTTCTTGATTGAGATGGAATACAATAAATCTATTTATACTTATGTACACCTATGCGGTTCGACTCTGTTGGGTCCCGGTGGCGCACACCCGAACTCCACATTAGAATGATATTGTCCGCTTTGGGCAAAGCCCTCACCCCAAAAAGGCCTCATACTAATGGAGTTGGGGTAGCCATTATATGTGCTTGCAACTTTTGTCCATTCTCCGATGTGGGATATGGTTTGCTCTACCACAATCCTCCCCTCAAACCAAGACCACCAGACCACAGACCACATGTGTGCCTCATGTTAAAGGTTTAGGGTCACCCACGGGTCTTGGTCGAGCTCACGCAGAGACATCGGAGAACTTGCAAGTGCAACCACCGAACCCCGAGCAGGCCCAACCCTGAACTGGCTCTGATACCACTGTTGGGTATCGGTGGTGCACACCCGAACTCCACATTAGTATGATATTGTCTGCTTTGGGCAAAGCCCTCACGTTTTACTCTTGGGGATCTCCCCAAAATGTCTCATACTAATATTGTTGGAGTAGCCATTATATATGCTTGCAACTCTTGTCCATTCTCCGATGTGGGATATGGTTTGCTCTACCACAATCCTCCCCTCAAACCAAGACCACATCCCTGCTAATAGTGACTCTAAACCCAGGCTCATCTCTCAGCCAGACTCTATATCCTTTAACACCCCCAGGATATCCCAGAAAAACACCCTTTCTAGATCTAGGTTCAAGCTTATCCGTTTTGGTATGCACAAAAGCAGAACAACCAAACACCCTAAGATGAGAAAGATTCACAGTTTTTCCAGTAAACACATGTTCAGGGCACTGCCCTTTCAAAGGAACAGAGGGAGACCTCAAGTAAGTAGCAGTCATCAAAGCTTCACCCCAAAATTTTTTAGATAAACCAGATTTTGCAAGCATGCATCTCACTTTATCAAGCAAAGTCCTATTCATCCTTTCAGCAATGCCATTTTGCTGAGGTGAATAGGGTACAGTTTTATGTCTATTAATACCAAAATCAGCACACAATTCATCCATCTGTTTATTATAGAACTCTAAACCATTGTCAGTTCTAATAGCCTTAACTTTCTCTCTAGTTTGATTTTCAACCAAATTCTTCCATACAACAAATTTATCAAAAACATCATTCTTGTGTTTTAGAAGAAAACGCCAAATCTTTCTGGAGAAATCATCAATGATTGAAAGAAAATAAACAGCATTAGGATGAGAAGACACAGAAGCAGGGCCCCACACATCCATATGCAAGTATTCAAGAACATTCTTACTTATATTTGCAGAACTGGAGTTTGAAAAGTACCCCTATGCTGTTTACTCAGCAACACAAGTGTCACAGAAAGGTAGGCTACCATGAACATCAGAATCAGATAAGATAGCGTGCTTTTTCAGGACATTTAAGCCTTTTTCACTCATGTGACCAAGCCTATTATGCCACATACTCTCTTTAACCAACAAAGAAAACCAGAATGAAGCATATAATTATGCTCGACTTGATACATGGAAATCAATTAGATACCAAAAATAAAGGATAAATTAAGGAAACAATCATAGACAAAATCTTCAAGAGGTCTGGTTAAGGCCCTCGGGAGCGACAGCGGTGGTGAAGAAGTGGCCGAAGCCTCTATCTCTCTATCGGTCGACATTGCACCATCTGCGAAGACTGTAGACCAAGTTATTTGCAAATAAACAAAATAAAATGAAAGAATAAAAATATACACTCAACTAACCAGATATATATATCAACTTCAAACTATGGATAGATATCCTCCTCAATAATTTCGGAGGTCAAACCAGAATTTCTGATCTTTGTTGCAATGTGTTTTGTTGTTACCATCTTAAACTTTTGCAGTTCAGAATTCGACCTAATCCATTCTGGGAGTGTCTCTAGATGTGGACAGTTGTTGATTTCAAGTTTCCTGAGATTCAACATTGCATCTTCATCAACTTGTATATTTCTAAGATTCCACAATTCATTGATGCAAAGCAATTCAAGCTCAGGAAATCCGTCTTCTTGGATCACCATTTCTCGTCCAGTGTATGCATTTCGCAGTTTGAGCTTGCTTAGGGAACTGAGCTTCTCTAATATCGGCATGGGGTCTTTATCAAGACAAGTATTTATCAATGCTATGTACTCAACCTGTTGAGGTAGATTATCTGCACTTGGTAACCTACCAATGCGCCCATCTAGTTTTAGTACCTTGAGTCTTTTTATAAAACAAATTTCATCCAAACATGGCATGCTTCTAAAACGAAACCCTCTTACAGAAAGTTCATAAAAGTTCGGAAGCTTAGCTAGTGATTTAAAGAGCTTGCCTACATCCGAGTTTCCATCAACATCTTCAAAGCCCAACATTAGAAGTTTATACTTTCTACTGGAGTTCGGGTCCTCACATGTCCAATCATAAATTGAGATGTATGCTAGGGACCGTATATTCTGCAGCGCATCTACTGTCAAAGGCTTCCGAAAAATCACATCAGACATGTTGAGATGACAAAGGTTGCCCATATGCCATATAATATTTGGCACCTCCATCATAAAGTTCAGAGCTATATCAAGAACCTCAAGGTTTTCCAGATCCGCCAACGAGCGTGGGATCTCTTGTATGTAATTGTTTCTCAATCCCAAATACCTTAACTCAATCAATGTGCCGATAGTTTCAGACAAACTCTTCAACCCAAAATCCTCTATGTCGAGTATCTTGAGGGCTTCAAAACTCTTCCAATATGATTGGCTAACATCGTCCAAGTAGCGACCACCTCCATGGAAGACGAGAGAAATAAGTTGTTTGCAATCTTCCTTCGTGAAATGATTAAACCTGTCTCTGCCACAATGGATAACACGATGACGGGCATTCTGAGAGGGCCTACTGTTTCCATTGCTCCTTAAGATCTCTAAGCCCATTTCCTCTTCAGCTTTTTTGATTGATATCATGTGTAATAGAGGATGGAGGTGACATTTTATTTGACAAAAGTGCTGCTTCGCGACTTTGAGAATCGAGCTATCAACAAATTCCCTTGTAACTGGTATATTATATAATCCATTTGCGTCCCAAATCTGTCTCAACTTTGTCTCTCTCATTAATGCATTTTCCTTAAAAAAGGAAAAATGCAAGAACTGTGGCTTGAAACGTTCTTTCAATTGATGATACATCGGTTCCAATAACTTCAGTGATTCAATCAAATCAATTGAATCAAAAAGTTGTTCCCAATCAATCCCCGAAAGTCTTTGTTTTGCTTTCTGCCTTGCAACATTTTTTATAGCCATCGGCAAACCCCCACATTTCTTCAACATCTCCCTTCCCTTCCTCTCCAACTCCTTACTGAATTTGTTCTCAACACATGTAATTTTATCAACTATTTTCAAAAACAATTGCCAGCTCTTATCAGAATCCAAAGCACTCATCTCATGAGTATAATTGATGTTGCCTGTTCTAAGCACATAGCGATTCGCAAACAGCAACCTGCTTCCAGTAAGGCCTGCATATATGCATGATAAGGAAACTTGGAATGCTAATGAACTGTTAAATATGCAACATTTGGGAATCGGCACGGGTTTTTATGTAGTGTTGTTTTGTGAGTTAATGAAACGAGAGTAAAGTAAGACAGATGAAAAAGTAGAGATATAGATGTTTTCGTTTTAGGAAACATTTTATTTTTAATGAGACAAACTAAAAAGGAAAACGTTTCATTTCTAATGGGACAGAGGGAGTAATTTATAGTCTAATTTTGAGAAAATCTCCAAATATATGTATATACCTTCAGATGGAAGACCTCTGAAGATGGAATCCAATCCCATTTCTTTCGGAATATTGTCGAGAACAATGAAATATGACATGTCCTGCAGGTGCTGGCATAGAATCCGTTGGAGGCTCCGGTTGTCCATTTCTTCCAATGACGGATCTCTTTCATATCCTTCCACCATTTGTTGTATCAGTTTCATAAGTATCTCTTTTTTACTCATGTCAGTAGAAGCGCATACCCAGGCATGACGCTGGAACTGGCCAGCCCCGGCCTTGTACACTTGTCTGGCGAGAGTTGTCTTCCCGACACCAATCATGCCCTTTATACACATTATCCGTAACTCCTTAACCTTTGTTAAAATCACTCTGTCAAGCAACTTCTGCATGTCTTTCTCCAACCCCACCACAACTTCCTCTTCTTCTGCTTCTTCGTCTCCAATATTGTTCTCATCAGCTCCAAAGTTTCTCATCCGCATCTTTGTCACTTGTATCTCATCTTTGATGCACTTTAATCTCAATTCAATCCATGAGATGTCCATGTCCAAGACATCTTGACCCAACTCAACCAGGTCAGCTATTAAATATTTTAGCCTGCTCCTCTCTTCCAATTTCAAGTTTCTCAACAAATCCAATATCTCTTTCAGCACTACAATTTTGTCCTCGAACATCTCAAGATCGTCCCTATCGGTACATGTAACGTGTAAACTCTCGAGATCTTGTATCATCCCTAAGACTGCAGCCTCCGCCATGTTTATGCTTCTACAATAACTGCACTAAATATGATAAAGGATTAGAAACTAGAATAGTACTACAATTTTACAATAATTCATTTTACCAGACAAATGATCAAAATTAAATTAGAAGACAAGTTTATACTACTTATCAATTACTACTTCATTCCAATTCCAATAAATTTTAATTTCAAGGTATCAAACGTACCCTTACAATTCCAATAAAATTTTATTTACATGGTATCAAACGTGCCCTTACAATTGCTCCGTTCAATTAAATATTCAACACTCTTTTTCTCTCCATTTAATACCTACATTCACTCTTTCTATATCCAAGTAATCACATCAACTAACAACTCCTAAAATCCTGTGGCGACTAAGAAATGTGTTATCTTAGGGGAACGGAGGGAGTACCTCATTCCAATTCCAATAAAATTTTAATTTCAATTTCATTGTATCGAACGTACCCTTAGAATTGCTCCCTTCAATCACCAGATCTGATATATACACTTTGATTTGATAATCGCAGCATTAATCTAAAAATATGGATTCAAACATGAAAAAATTCTAAATATATCCAAAATTATCACTAAATTGTTACAAACTATCGACATTGATCAATTAAATTAATATCTAAACATGCACATATACATAAATATGTCTGTCGTGAGACAAATATATATATTAAAAAAAAAAGTCATTGAATCGTTTATATACTGAACCAGATCTCAAACTTATGAAAAATAAAGATTTCAAATTCAAACTTTTGGATTAAAAAAGAATAAAAACATAATATATGATGAACTTTGAAATTATATATTCAAAGAAGAAAAGAAAATACCTTTTTGTAATCCTTCTTCTTATCTTTGCTGGTTTCGAATTGATTTTCCGATTTCAGAGCATGAAGTGATTTTGAACTACAAGTGCGCAAATTCAACTAGTGATTTAATTAGTACTAAGTGGAGAATATAAAAATAATTATTGTTGATAAAATTTAGGAAGACATCATTACCAGACAAAATACAATACACAATAATGGGGACAAAATTAGCTGGCTTCGACAATTGTGTTAATACTACTTAATACTATTAATTCTTGTTTCACATGCTACTTTTCTCAATTTGTTTTTTTAATTAGCTGACTTAATACTATTAGCTGGCTTCGAAAATTAGCTGGCTTCGACAATTTTTTTTTTCTCAATTGGACCCCCAGAGATCAGCGGGCCCAACCGTCGAGCTCGAACTTACCGCAGCAACAATCCCAGCAGACGACCAGACCGGTGTATGTCAGGGGTCCCGAGTATTCAAAGCTGCCGGTTATACGACTAACTGCGGAGCAACGGGCTGATCGTACACGGCGTGGTGTGTGTTGCTACTGTGAAGAGAAGTGGGTGCCGAATCATGCTTGCAAGCGACCTTTTCTTGCCTATATGGGTGGCGCCGAGGAGGACGAAGTGGAGGAGTCTGATACACTAGGGGATCAGCGGGAGTCGGAATTGATCACGGCCGATATTTCGCACATCTATGCGCCGGAGGGAAAACAGCGGCCGGAGGCGGTGGAGATAAGGGGAACAATCGGGGCGGACCCGGTGGTAATTCTGGTAGACACGGGCAGCTCCCATGATTTCTTGCATCCAAGGGTGGCGTAGAAACTTTCCTTACCATTAACGGCTATTAAACCGTTTCGGGTCTATGTGGGCAATGGCGCCTCATTGGTGTGCTCGCACGCTAGCCTACAGACACGGGTGGCGCAGAAACTTTCCTTAGTTGATTTACATATACCGCCGGTACATGGACCGGATGTGATTTTGGGGTTAACATGGCTGAAATCACTGCGGCGGCTCACGAGCGATTTTGTGGAAGGGACGTTGGAGTTCGTACGCAATGGTGTTCCGATTTGTCTAAAGGTGTCCCCTCTGATCGCCCGAGAGGTCTCCCAAAATACCGTTGTGAGTCTATTGTCACTAAGGGGAGAGGCAGAGTTGTTCGAGATAGTCGTAGTGCCCAAGGGTGAGGAGCAGGGGAGCAACTCCGAACAGCCGGTCTTCCCGGACGACCTGGACCCCATGGTATTGGCGGTGTTGGGTTCTCATGAGGCTGTATTTCGCACTCCGTCGGGCATGCCGCCGCCCCGACCTTTTGACCACCGCATCCATTTATCCGCACACAAAACCGGTCAATGTGCGGCCATACCGCTACCCATACTTCCAGAAGAATGAGATCAAGCGACAAGTAAAAGAGATGTTGTCTCGGGCGTGATTAGACCGAGCCAGACCCTCTTCTCGTCTCCGGTTTTGCTCATTAGGAAGAAGGATGGTACTTTTCGGTTTTGTATCGATTACAGAGCCCTAAATAAAGCCACGGTGCCCGATCATTTCCCTGTACCTATTTCGGAGGAGTTGTTTGACGAATTGGGATCGACACGCTTTTTCACTAAACTTGATTTGCGCTCGGGGTACCATCAGATTCGGATGCACGCGGATGACGTTTTGAATTCCTGGTTATGCCGTTTGGATTGACTAATGCTCCCTCGACATTTCAGTCAGCCATGAATGAGATTTTTAGGCCCCTGCTACGACACTTCGTCATCGTCTTTTTTGACGATATTTTAATATATAGCCCGACCCTGGAGTCTCATGTTCGTCACTTACACGAGGTACTCATGATCCTAAAGGCTAATCAGTTCTTTGTAAAGCTGTCGAAGTGTGTTTTCTGCAGTACCACAGTTGAATATTTGACCCAGAGAAAATTGCAGCCATGGTCGCGTGGCCGGTTCCGACCTCTGTCAAACAATTGCGCGGATTCTTGGGTCTCACTGGTTATTACCGTCGGTTTATTGCTAAATATGCTGCAATTGCGGGACCGTTAACTGCGTTTCTTAAGAAGGAGGCCTTTGCTTGGTCCCCCGCAGCGGAGTTGAGTTTTATGGCATTGAAGGCTGCTAAGACGTCAGCTCCAGTATTACGTCTGCCGGACTTCTCAAAGACATTTTCTATCGAGATGGATGCGTCGGATTTTGGTGTGGGCGTTGTACTTCTTCAGGATGGCCATCCCTTGGCCTATTTCTCCAAGAAATTGGGCCCTCGTCGAAGGGTGTCTTCGACATACCATAAGGAATTGTACACGATTGTGGAGGCAGTTCAGAAGTGGCGTCAGTACTTGTTGGGGCGCGAATTTGTGATTCGAAGCGATCAAAAGAGCTTGAAAGAATTATTACAACAAATTATCCAAACTCCTGACCAGCAATTTTATGCTTGAAAGTTAATGGGTTACAAGTTTCGCATTGAATACAAAACTAGGGCATCGAACAGAGTTGCAGACGCGTTGTCGCGTCGCGATATGGAGCCGGACGCGGGGCTGTGCCGGACATTCTGGAGATCCTACGAGCAGAGGTTGACTCGTTGGACGAGTTGGTCGATATTCGGGCGTTAATCGCAGAGGGCAAGGTAGATTCGAACTTGGCGTTTGAAGGGGGCCTGGTCTATCGTGGTAGACGGATTTATGTGGGCATGCTTTCAGCGGCCAAGCTGCCGTTGTTATACGAGCACCATTCGACCCCTCAAGCAGGCCATCCGGGTGTGGAAAGGACTTTTCGACGACTGGCAGCTCAATTTTATTGGAAGAACATGAGGCGTGATGTCCAAAGGTATGTTGAGCCTTGCTTGGAGTGTCAAACAAACAAATATTCAACACAGAAACCCGCAGGGTTGCTGCAGCCATTGCCTATCCCTTCACGGGTTTGGGAGGACGTGTCTATGGACTTTGTGACGAGTCTTCTCCAGTCCGGAGGCTTTGCGACAATTATGGTGGTGGTGGATAGGCTGACCAAGTACGCGCATTTCGCGCCTTTGCCGTCGCATTTCAATGCCTTGCGGGTGGCGAACCTTTTTATAGAGACAGTGGTGAAGCACCATGGCTTTCCGAAGACCTTGGTTTCAGATAGGGATTCGGTATTCCTAAACGATATATGGGAGGATATGCTGCGTTTGAGCGGTACTAAACTGCACTTCACAACCGCGTATCACCCGCAATCGGACGGCCAAACTGAGGTGCGAAATAGGGGGCTGGAGCAGTATTTGCGAGCGTTCGTGGCTGATAAGCCGAATAAGTGGGTGAACTTCTTGCCCTAGCCGAATTATCTCTAAACTGTTTCTATCACGAGGGTGTAGGGACCTCGCCGTTCAGGGCTTTGTATGGGCGTGACCCCCCTCCATTGGTGGCAGCAGAACCGTCAAACACTACCCCGGCGGATGAGGCATCCCTGATCAGACAGCGGGGGGGAGGGGAGCTGATCGTCGCCTTGAGGGCGAATTTGGAGAAGGCACAACAGCGTATGCGAGCCGCTGCAAATAAGCATCGCCGTCATGTGGAGTTTGAGGTGGGTAATTTGGTGTTGCTTAAATTGCAACAATATCGACAATATTCGGTGGCCAAACCGCTATCTTCGAAACTTGCGCGCAGGTTTTTTGGGCCATATGAGGTGTTAGAGCGTATTGGCCAGCTGTTTACCGGAAGGTAGTCGTGTGCATAACGTGTTTCATGTGAGTTTGCTCCGGCCATTTGTTGAAGGAGCGTTGCCCGAGGCCTCAGCGCTGTCGCCTCTGTTCGCGCGAGGCCGCCTGGTGTCGAGGCCACTAAAATGGGTTTACAGTCGCACGGTATGGCGAGAGGGAGCTGTGGTGGAGGAGGCGTTGCTTCAATGGGATGATGATGGTGGCGAAAATCCGACATGGGAGCCATTGACATTAGTTAGACACCGTTTTCCGACCCTCATCCTTGAGGACAAGGATGCTCTTATCCGGGGGGGAGTTGATACGGGCACACCTCCGAAGCAGGCAGAACAGCGCCGAGTCGTCATAGAGGAAGGAGAGTCAGAGGAGCCGCAGGTGCCGGAGCTGGATTGTGAAACGGTGGAGCGGGGAAGGCCTTCCCCGAGGGTGACGAGCAAGCAAGAGAAGCCAAGAAGAAGGACAAGACCACCTGTCAGATTTGGAGATTTCGTCTCCAAATAAGGCGTGGAGTAGAGTAGAATCTCTTATTGTTATTTTTGGATTTATTGTTTTTCTTTTATTATTATTTTTGAACAATTGAGTCGAGCCAATTATAAGCTCCGTTCCGGGTTTTCTTTGTTGGTTCTTTCCCAGGCCGTAAGTCGAACCAATCCTAGGGTCCTTAGATTATAAATAGGCGCTAAAATCAATAAAAGAGCATCTGATATTTCGCCTATTTTTTTCCTTGTCTTTTACGTTTCTTGCACAAACCCTAGTTGTCGACGGGATTCCGCCTCCTGGGACTTCTACATTCTACTTCTAGCATCACGTTGAGAGGAATACTCTTAACACTTAGTGACAGAAAATTTCAAATTATGAAAAATTCTTTCTTTAGTTGAGACATTTCTTTTGAATATGGAGTAAAAGGAATAAATTTTTATTAGTAAGTTGAGTTGAGAAAAAATTAAGTAGATATAAGTAAAGAGAAAAAAAATAAAGTAAAATAGATACTACCTGAAAAGAGAATAAATTAGGAAAATAATAATCTTGATTGGAATTAAAGGAAATGACTCGACTATAGTAAGACAAACAAAAAATGTATAAGAATCAACTATGATAAAACAATAGAATAAAAAATATTAATCCTAATTGAAAAATATTTGTAATATGTATGCTTAAGCTAGAAACAACATTACAATAATTTCAAGAAAACCAAAAAACTATAGATTGCCGAACAAGAAAAAGAAAACAACACTGCATAATGTTTCGTGTTGAGCAAGAAATGCATCTATTAGAGTAGGACAAAGAGAGTATATTTAACAAGATCTAAATAAGGCGGATTTAATTTACAAGATTATGCAATTAAGATGAAACTTGCTAAAGCTAACATGAATGAATCCTTTAGATTACTGAATTAAATATTCTAACAACTCTCTATTTAACGAAATGATTCTACGTTTAATCCTTCAAATTCAGACATATATAATTATCTAAATAATTCTTAAACTATTGAAATGGGGTAAACAAAATACCTTTTTTTCGTGAATCGTTCTTATCTGAGCTGGTTTCGAATTGATTTTCGGATTCAATCACACTCTCTTTTCGATTTATTTCAGAATTGGTAGGGATTTTGAACTATAAATTCATAAACTCAATCTGGTCAACTTTTATCAAGTTAAGTAAACGGAGTATAAAAAAATTTGGTAAATAGATTAGGTGGCCTAGACAATTAATAATGTAAACCATGTGAAAGGGAAATAATTGACAATAAAATAAGGGAAAAATAGGTGGAGTAAACGAGGCAGTCATAAGTCAGCCTCCTCTGATTACATAATTAAACCTTCGCTGGGAGTGGAAAACCAATCATATTTATTTTATGGTCACTATAGAAGATGAAAACTAGGATTAGAAAGCTACCCTTCACTTTCAAAAGTTATATTCCCTCCGTCCAATAAAATATATACTTTTTCTTTCTTAGTTTGTCTCATAAATATATGCATTTTTCAATTTTAGAAACAATTTCCTTCGTAATATGGTGGGATTCATTCTTCACTAACACTACTTTAATTATTTTTTCTCTATATTTCTCTTTTAATTTATCAATTTTGGGAAAGGGGGAGTAGAATTGGAAAGAAAATAATTAAAATTAAAATTTAAATAATAATTTTTTTTTTAGTTAATTTATTATACAGCTTTCAATGCGACTTTCATCATAAATCTAATATGAGTATATTAGCACTGGGCCGTAATCGGCCCAATACTATTGGGCTTAAATTTTAGACTACGCTAAGAGAAATTTTTGCTTGGTCAAATTCACTTGCCATACAAATCTGTTTAAAGACCACATATACTGAAACAAAGACCACTATAAAACACACACTAGAGAGAGATAGAGAGAAGAGGGCATAAGAAATTGACAAATTATATTGTACTGGTATTTCTTAATTGAGATGGAATACAATAAATCTATTTATACTTATTTACAACTATGCGATTCGACTCTCTTTTGCATTCCGAGAAAGAACTGACAAAGAAAACCCAGAATGGAGCTTACAACTGTGCTCGACTCGATACATGGAAATCAATAAGATACCAAAAATAAAAGATAAAGAGTATAGTACCATTTTGGTCCTTTACATATGGCTGATTTATGATTTTGGTCCAGAACATTCACTTTTCAAAAAGTAAGTCCGAAACAAATGAAAAATGATGTCGTTTGCATCCTTTTTTGACGGCACCGTCAATTCTCGACGGACAACCGTTAGTTAGTGAAATTTGACCCGATTAGACTTATTCTGAGATTATTAGTTGGTTAATATTATGTTAATTATTTTTCTAATAATTCAAATTTTTAATATTTTTGAATATGAATAATCAAACAACATTTTTCACTAAGTATGGAGTTGGAAAATCAAACGACACTCTCTCTCTTTTCTTGCATCTCTCTCGTCACTCTCTTAGAAGAACCCTAGTTCTGAATTCCGGTCAAGAAGCCCGATTCAAACCAAAGCCACCCGATTCCGACCGATTCCAACCGATTATTGTTGGTTGCCATGAGTTGGAAGTCGCCGTACCCAAACCACCATTACACCAAAGGTCTCGCCGGCGTGAAAAAAATCATATGCGAGGAAGAGGAAGAAGACTGAAATGAGCAATTCACGCCCGCTTGACACCGAACAAGGACCGTCGGCTGCATCAGGATTTGTTGGTTCTAACCCTAGCTCCGACACGGATGTCCATTCTTCTCTGAAATTGAACCCTACTTGTTCAGTCAGTGATCGTCGAGCTTCTCAAGAAAGCGACTCCGATTTTGAGAGGACGAAGAAGGCCCGATATCCCCGTCATTTTTACCGGAAGCCTTCGCTGCATCTACTTCGTCGTTCTGAATGGAGAAGACCTTCGCCTCAAATTCCAGTTCCTCCTCCTCCGCCTGAAAATCTAGTTCCTGAATTTCATTCAGAAGGTAATGTTGTTTGAAATTTGTTTGAAATTTGATTGAAAATCGTTTGATTGAATGTTTGCTTACTAGGGTTTGCATATATTGGTTGTGGTGTATTTAATATGGTGTTGTCTTTATTAAGTGGTCCCATTGAGTATGATTTGAGTATATGCCAATGATTTTGAGAATTTTTAGGGTTTAGTGTTATGTGGAAAAGGGTTTATTTGTCTGCATACAATTTTGACTTGTAAAAGGGTGTTATGTGGACTGGGTGTGGGGGAATCAGACAACAGGGGACCATTTTTCTTGTCTGTAAATGTGTAGGACTAAGCTGTTATGTAGAGCATAAATATTGGACCAATCTGTTATCTTATATTGTTTAGCTACGACGACTAATATCATTTTACATGTACTCATGCAGATGGAACCTTCGTTACAAGATTGTACTACAATGGTGTCCTTGAGGAAGGGTTTGGGAAGAACTATGTCAATGCTGAACTTCAATATGTTCACAACTGTGATCTAGACAAATGGTCGAAGCTCGAGGTTGATGATGTGTTGGAGAAGCTGGGGATGGATGTGACTGGGTTAGAGTACTTCTATCGGATTCTTGGGATGAACTTTGAGGATGGAATGGCGCAGCTTTTTGACAACAAGTCTGCAATAGACATGGCAGAGTTAGGGATCAGGGCTGGGGTGATTGATGTATGTCATTCACCCCGGGGGTTTTGGTGAGGTGTTAACGGGCTCACAGCCCGCTAGTCAATTAACAGAGGAGAAAATTAAAAGTCCAGTGAAGACGATCAGAGCAAGAGGAATGTAATTCTAAGGGGTATGGTAATGGTGCTGATGGGGGGTTTGGTGATGGTGATAATTGGGGGTTTGGTGATGGTGATGATGAGGGAACTGATGATGGTGAGGATGAGGGAGCTGGTGAGGGTGAGGGAACTGGAGTAGGTGAGGGTGAGGGAATTGGTGGAGATGATTGGTTAGTACAGAGTTCAGCTAGTGAGTATGAGGTGGAGAGTGAGGAAGAATCTGAGGAAGAGGGTCTTGTGGCTGTGAAAGGCAATGGGAATGGATATGGAAAGGGGAAAGAAAAGGCTGGAAAGGGGAAGGGAAAGGCTAAGGCTGTGGGAAAAGGGAAGGGAAAGGCTGAGGCTGTGAGAAAGGGAAAAGGGAAAGTTAATGATGTTGTGAAGGGAAAAAGAAAGGGAAAGGGGACCTGCAATGAGAAAGGAAAGGAAAAAGAGAAGGCTGATTCTGATGACGATAACGCTGGGCAGCTACATTTGTGGACAGCGACTATGATCTAAGTGATAAGGAAGAGGAAAACATAATGACTTCTCAAGTTGAGGGATGGAAGAATGTTGTTAATTACATGAGAGTCCTTGGTGATTTAGATGATGGTGGAGAAAGTGACATTCTTTAGAGTAATTCACCTAGCTCGGACATAGATGAGGCTGGTTTGACAGGCGACGGTGCCTGTGATGTCGTGCAAAATCTGAGCCGAAGATATAAGCCTACCAGGGAAAGAAATGATCCAAGGTTGGAAGTGGGGTTGCGGTTCAATACCAATGCCGATTTTACAGACCTTATACGTCATCAATGTGTCCAATTGGGTAAGAAGTTGAGACTCAAGAAGAATGACAACGTTCATTGTATTGCCTACTGCAAGGGGTTGCTACGAAGTAAGAAGGTTAAAGTTGGTTGTCCTTGGACGGTTTCATTGTATTATAAGAGTGAACTTGGATGTTGGCAGATTGGAGCTCTGCGTGATATACACAAGTGTGGGGTTGCTTCTTACAACCACGGTTGTGCTAATGCCAAGTATTTGGCACGACTATTCAAGGAAGATATGAGGTTATTTCCTGGAATGACAGTTGCGCAATTTGTGGAGAAAGTGCATATGGAGTTGAAGATAACAATTTCGGTGGGAAAGGTGAAGCGTGCAATGGCACGTGCGAGGAAACTGATCGAGGGCGATACAATCAAGCAGTACAAGAGGCTGCATGATTATAGGGCAGTGATCTTGAGGACAAATCCAGGGAGTACCGTTGTCCTAGCAACTAGGTGCCTATTGGATGGAACTGACAAGTTCAATGGAATCTACATAGCCTATGAAGCTTGTCAGACTTCCTTCAAGCAGCATTGCAGGCGTATTATATGATTGGATGGTTGCATCTAAAAGGACAAGGGAAGGGCATACTCCTCACTGCCATTGGATTAGATCCGAATGATCAGATCTTTCCCGTCGCCTATGGTGTTGTTGCCATTGAGAATACGGATACTTGGAGCTGGTTTTTAAGTTTGTTGGTTAAGGATCTGGACATCAAGGATTCGAGCAAGTGGACATTCATCTCCGATTGACAGAAGGTACACAATTACATTGTAAATTAGTCAGTTAACTATTACCTAATCTTTTTTCTTCGTCATGGGCAGGGCCTTATCAATGCTGTCCGAAGCTGCTGCCATAAAGCCGAACACCACTTCTGTGTGTGGCATATGCACAACAACTTCAAGAAGGTGTTCACATCTCCAACGCTAAAAGACAAGATTTGGGAAGTAACCCGTTCAACAAATGAATACTCCTTCGGGAGGGTGATGGAGGAGGTGAAACAGCTGAACACCGCTGCACACACGTGGCTTACCGTGCACACTGCCAAAGAGAGCTGGAGTCGAGCTTTCTTTCGTTTTGAGGCCCAGTGTGACATTCTAGTTAACAATATTTCAGAATGTTACAACAAAGTCCTATTGTTTGCGCGTGAGAAGCCTTTGTATGGCATGCTAGAATGCATCCGAATGTATTTGATGGACAGGTTCACCACCCGACGGAAGATGGCTGCAAAGTTGGAGGATTGTGTCGGGCCCAAGATAAGGAAAAAAATTGAGAAGATAAAGGAAGATTGGCGATTGTATGGTGAGAGAGGCTGGTGAATGGGTGTATCATGTGAACACTAAATTCAATGAGCAGTTCATGGTCGATATACGGGATTGTACTTGCAGCTGTAGGCGTTGGATGTTGACCGGGTTACCGTGCCAACACGCGATTGCTGCTATTCAGATGACTGGGGAGGATGTGGACTCCTTTGTAGCTAAATGCTGCTCAATGGAGACATTGCAATTGGTGTATGCGCCCATCATCTACTCGGTACATGGACCACATATGTGGCCAAGGACTCCTCATCCCGATATCGTTCCACCAGACCTTACTCGATTGCCCGGACGTGCGAAAGGAGCAAGCAAAAAGACCGCTGAAGAGCTAGCTGCAAGAAGCAAGATCAAAGCAAAGGCAGCAAGGATAGCCCATCAAGTTGTCACAGTCTGAGATGGAGAGGATGGACGCCAGAAAATGTCGAGGAAGGGGCTGATGCCAGAGTACAAGTGTCGGCTTTGTGGTGAAAAGGGACACAACAAAAGGAGATGTCCCCAAGGCATTCAATTGGGCAAATCGAAAGGTAAAACTTTTTTTTTAACTATTTTCATTCAAATGTAAACCCTAATCAATGACACTTCTTTTCTAAACTATTTGTAGGGTCGACAGTTAGGAGGGAGCGTACTCGTGATCAAGAACATCAGACTTGTACATTGTGCCACCAACCCAGCCACAATATGGCAAGTTGTTCAAGTGCGGTTGCGGATATGTTTGCAGAATCCGGCTTCTCAAATGTTGCTGCCTCTGCTGCCTCTGTTCCCGCGAAGAAGAAACCACCCAGCAAGGAGAAGGGTGTTTGATATTGTGTAACAAATACAATGAATATTTGGTGTTGATGGTTTTGTGGATTTTGATGTTTTTTGGGTGTTGATGGTGTTTAGGTTGATACATTGCCTTATGACAATATTTTTTTTTGGATGTAACAAGTAACTTTCGTTGTTTTTGAGCATGCATCAAGGTGTAAATGGCTTATGACATTACCTTATGATATTATCAGGTGTAAACGGCTTATTTTGTATCTATTGTATGCAGTACCTTATGCCTATGTCTTTTTGATCGGTTAAATGTTCAGGACCAATACGAAGTTAAAAAAGAATATGAAGGACCACTTTGTATTGTATTTTGTTATCCATTTATTTGTTCAATTTGATGTCAATTTATTGACATAGTCGACGAAAAAACAGTCACAATCACATAGAGGAAGCAATCCCATAAGGTATGAACCCAACATCACTTACAAAATTTTGTACATGTGTGCTTAAATGTTAAGGACCAAATGGAAGTAAAAAATTTATAGGAAGGACTACTTTGACTTATACTTTACGATTCTCCAATTAGGGCTTTCTGACGATTTAGAACATCACTGCAGAATTCAAATACGAGCAACACAACAACAAATTCAAATCTACTTCAACATTCAAAAAGGATTCACAAATACTACATCAAATTACTTGAATATACAAATAAGTGTTGCAACAACAACAAAACAAAGAACAACAAAACTCAAAACATTGATTAATTTCTGGATTTTTTTGGTAATTTCGGTCAAATTCAAAGCCAGCTCCTCAAAATCGGCACCACCGACCGAGGATGACAAAAAAGAGGCCCGGTTTGGCTCGTAATTTCGACATCACGATTCGGCTCGCACCACTTGAAGAAACCGCATTCCTTCGTCTCTCACGTGAAGTAAAGCTTCCCCCTCGACGGTTTACCTTGTCCGATGACAATACGGAGCGCCGCCATCTTCTTACAATAGCATAAAGCGTAGCTAAATCGGAAGTCTCCGAAGTCACGGACGCGGTCGACGGAGACGGAGTTCCGGCTACACTTTAAAAATATAAAAGCCGAAAATTTTTTAAAAAAATATTAAATTAGCTACAGTAATTAAAATAAGCTAATCGGGTCAAATTTTTGCTAATTGACGGTTGACCGTCGAGAATTGACAGTGCCGTCAAAAAAGGATGCAAAAGATATCATTTTTCATTTGTTTCGGACTTACTTTTTGAAAAGTGAGTGTTCTGGACCAAAATCATAAATCGGCCATATTTAAAGAATCAAAAGGGGATTATACTCAAAGATAAATAAAGGAAACAATCATGGACAAAATCTTCAAGACACCGTGGTTGATGAACTTTGCGGAGACATCTCGGGAGCGACAGCTGAGCCAGCGAATTCAACCTCTATCTCTATGCTCATCGAGGTACATGCATCGGTCAACATTGCACTTTCCACAACTTGTATCTTTCTAATGTATTTTGTTCACAAAAACAGTAAATCAAGTTATTTGCAAATACACAAAAGGAAAATAAAATAAGAAAAAAAAGTACAGTCAAACTAACCAGATATATAACAACTTCAAACTATGGATGGATATCCACCTCAATAATTTCGGACGTCAAACCTGAATTTCTGATCTTTGTTGCAATGTGTTTTGTCGTTACCATCTTAAACTTTTGCAGTTTAGACATCCTCCGAATTTGTTCCGGAAGTGTCTCCAGATGTGGACAGTTATTGATTTCTAGTTCCTTGACACTCGACATTGCATCATCATCAACTTGTATCTTTCTAAGATTCCACAGTTCATTGATGCAAAGCACTTCGAGCCTGGGAAATCCACCTTTCTGGATCACCATTTCTCGACCAGTGTATGCATTTCGCAGTTTGAGGTGTCTTAGGAAACAGAGCTTCTCTAATATTGGCATGGGGTCTTCATCCAGACAAGTATTTACCAATGCTATGTGCATAGGAAACTGATGCATACAATCTGCACTTGGTAGCCTACCTATGCGCCCATCTAGTTTTAGTACCTTGAGGTATGGTATAACACCCATTCCGTCCATACATGGCATGCTTCTATAACGAAACCCTCTTATGAAAAGATTTTTAAACTTCGGAAACTTAGCTAGTGTTTCAAAGAGCTTGCTTACATTTGAGTTTTCATCAAATTCTTCAATGCCCAACGTTTGAAGTTTATACTTTCTACTGGAGTTCGGGTCCTCACATGTCCAATCATAAATTGAGATGTATGCTAGGGACCGTAGATTCTGCAGCGCATCTTCTTTCAAAGGCTTCTGAAAAATCACATCAGACATGTGGAGTTCACGAAGGTTGCCCATTTGCCCTACAGTATTCGGCACCACCACCATAAAGTTGAGAGCTATATCAAGAACCTCAAGGTTTTTTAGCTCTGCCAACGAGTGTGGGATCTCTTGCATGTAATTGTTTCTCAATCCCAAATACCTTAACTCAATCAATGTGCCGATAGTTTCATACAAACTCTTCACCCCAAAATCTTCTATGTCGAGTATCTTGAGGGCTTCAAAACTCTTCCAATATGATTGGCCAGCATCGTCCAAGTAGCGACCACCTCCATGGAAGACGAGAGAAATAAGTTGTTTGCTATTTTCATTCGTGAAATGATTAAACCTGTCTCTGCTGCAATGGATAACACGATGACGGGCATTCTGAGAGGGCCTACTGTTTCCATTGCTCCTTAAGATCTCTAAGCCCATTTCCTCTTCTGCTTTTTTGATTGATATCTTGTGTAATAGAGGATTGAGGTGACACGATATTTGACTAAAGTGCTGCTTCACGATTGTAAGAATCGAGCTACGAATAAATTCCCATGTAACGGTATTATCTAATCCATTTGCATCCCAAATCTGTTCCAACTTTTCTCCTCTCATTATTACATTCTCCTTAAAAAGGGAAAGAAGCAAGAAATGTGGCTTGAATTCTTCCCCCAATTCGAAATACATCGGTTCCAATGCTTTCAATGATTCACTCAAATCAATTGAATCAAAAAGTTGTTCCCATTCAATCCCGGAAAGTCTTTGTTCTGCTTTCTGCCTTGCAACATCTCTTATAGCTAACGGCAAACCCCCACATTTCTTCAACATCTCTTTGCCCTTCCTCTCCAACTCCTTTGTGAATGTGTTCTCATCACTTGTAATCTTATTAACTATTTTCAAAAACAATTGCCAGCTCTTATCAGAATCCAAAGCACTCATCTCATGAGTATAATCGATGTTGGCTATTCTAAGCACATAGCGATTTGTAAACAGCAACCTGCTTCCAGTAAGGCCTGCATCTATGCATGATAAGAACAATTATTACATAAAGGAAACTTGGAAGGTTAATGACCTGTGAAATTTGGATTAATCAATAATTATGGCCTGAATTTTGAGAAGGAGATATATACCTCGAGATGGAAGAGCTTTGAAGATGTAATCCAATCCCATTTCGTTTGGAATATTGTCGAGAACAATGAAATATGACATGTCTTGAAGGTGCTGGCGCAGCATCTGTTGGAGGCTCCGGTTGTCCATTTCTTCCAATGACGGATCTCTTTCATATCCTTCCACCATTTGTTGTATCAGTTTCATAAGTATCTCTTTTTTACTCATGTCAGTAGAAGCGCATACCCAGGCATGACGCTGGAACTTGCCAGCCCCGGCCTTGTACAGTTGTCTGGCGAGAGTAGTCTTCCCGATACCAATCATGCCCTTTATACACATTACGTGTAACTCCTTAACCTCGGTTAAAATCACTCTGTCGAGCAATGTCTTCACGTTTTCCTCCAACCCCACCACAACTTCCTCCGCTTCTTCTTCGTCTCCAATATTGTTCTCATCAGCTCCAAAGTTTCTCATCCGCATCTCTGTCATTTGTATCTCATCTTTGAGGCACTTTAATCTGAAACCAATCCATGAGGCATTGGCCAAGTCCATGACATCTTGACCCAACTCAACCAAGTCAGCCATTAAAAATTTGAGCCTGCTCCTCTCTTCCAATTTCAAGTCTCTCAAGAAATCCAACATCTCTTTCAGTACTTCAATTTTGAACTTGAAAATCGAACGCGCGCGGGTATCTGTAGATGTAATATGGAAACTCTCAAGATCTTGTATCATCCCTTTGATCTCGGCCTCCGCCATGTTTATGCTTCTACAATAACTGCACTTAATAAGATCTTGCATCTATACAAAATAATTACTCCCTCCATTTTTACATAAACGTTCTATTTACCCTTTTTTTTCTTTTCCCCTAGAGAGAATTATTACGATACAGGATCTCCCATTCAAAGTGACACATTTCTTAACGAGAAAATTATCAAATAAATCACGAAAGTTAGTCAACTTCTGATCCATCCCACATGCACTTTTAAAAAACTGAATTATAAAAAATACCAAAGTTCACAACTTTTGGATTATCCCATCCGCCTTTTTTCCATCGAAATATGTGATGATGTGGTAGCCTATTTTGAATACGTTACTCACCACATAAACATGTGTCAACTTAATTTACCCTTTTTGAAAATACAAACACACTCTCTCTAATTTCTCTCTCTCCACTTTACAAATTACATATAAACAACATTGCATAAAATCACGTGGCAAAAAAAATATTTCTGAATGAATCATGCATGTTTTACCGAACAAGATCTTCTGAAAATATTCATGGAAGATTTAGAAACGTTGGAGAATTTTACAATTATGTAAGGAATTTTTAAACAATAAAAAAAGAAAGAAGAGAAAATACCTTTATGTGAAATAAGAAAACAAACCTACAAAATATTTGTAACCCAACAAGAAATGCATCTAAATTAGGCGGATTTAATTAACAATTTTCTGCAATTAAGATGATCAAGTTTGCTAAAGTAAACATGATTGAATCGTTCAAAAATTACGGAACTAAATCTTCTAACAACTCTCTATTTAACTAAATGATTCTCCGTTGAATCAAATTTCTGAAGTGAAAGATTTCAAATTCAAACTTGTCGATTAAATAAGAAAAACAACTTATGTAATTATCAAAATAATTCTGAAACTATTGAAATGGAGTAAAGAAAATACCTTTTTTGTGAATCTTTCTTATCTGTGCTGGATTTCGAATTGATTTTCGAATTCAACCACACTCTCTTTTCGATTTAATTTCAGATTTGGAGGATTTTGAAATACCAATTCAGAAACCAAATCTGGTCAACTTTTAGCAGGTTAAGTACTCCATTTAATAAATGGAGAATACAAAAATAATTTACAAAAAAAGATTAGCTGGCCTAACAATTATTATTGAAAGGGAACAATTGACAATAAAATAATGGGAAAATAGCTGGATCAGATAAATTAATTTTCTGCTGCTTATCTCAATAAATTTCTATAAGAATCAGAGATCATAAGTCAATCTCCTCTGATTATATAATTATTTTGCTGGGTGTGGAAAACCAATCATATTTATTTTGTGGTTACTTCAGAAAATGAAAAATAGAATTAGAAAATTACTTTTCATTTTTCACTTTCAAAATTAATATAGAATTTATAGGAAATTAATCAGATTTAAATAATAGTAAGTATTTTTTTATTAAGTTGATTTATTATACAGCTTTCAATGCAACTTTCATCATAAAACAAATCTAGGTAAATTAACACTGGGCCAGAATCAGCCCGTTCTTATTGGGCCTAAATTTAAGACCCGGGCTTTAATAATCATTAAATGTTTGCGTTTGTTAGTTATGCATAGCAATTCTTCACGTTTTTCTTATCTCTAACGTCCGGCATTAAATGTTTCATTTTTCTTTTTATTTTCGTCAATCAATAAATTTCTTCTATGCAATTACATCAATAACTGATTGACCAACTAATTGCTAAGAGAAATTTTTGTTTGGTCAAATCCACTTGCCATACAAATCTGTTTAAAGACCACATACACTGAAATAAAGACCACTAAAACACACGCAAGAGAGAGAGAGAGAAGAGGCATAAGAAATTGACAAATTATATTGTACACCTCTTAATTGAGATGGAATACAATAAATTTATTTATACTTATTTACAACTATGCGGTTCTGACTCTCTTTTGCATTCCGGGAAAGAACCGACAAAGAAAACCTAGAACAGAGCATATAATTATGCTCGACTCGATACACAGAAATCAATAAGATACCAAAAATAAAAGATAAATTAAGGAAACAATCTTAGACAAAATCTTCAAGACACCGTGGTTGATGAACTTTGCGGAGACGTCTAGTGATGGCCCTCGGGAGCGACAGCTGAGCCAGCGAATTCAGCCTCTATCTCTCTGCTCGTCGAGGTACACGCACCGTTCAACATTGCACCATCACCAACTTGTATCTTTCTAATGTATTTTGTTCACAAAAACAGTAAGCCAAGTTAGCAAATACACAAAAGGAAAATGAAAGAAGAAGAAAAATACACTCAACTAACCCGATATATCTCAACTTCAAACTATGGATCGATATCCTCCTCCGAAATTTCGGAGGTCAAACCTGCATTTCTGATCTTTGTCGCAATGTGTTTGGTTGTCACCATCTTAAACTTTTTCAGTTCAGACATCCTCTGAATCCGTTCCGGGAGTGTCTTCAGATGTGGACAGCTATTGATTTCTAGTTCCGTGACAATCGACATTGCATCTTCATCAACTCGTATCTTTCTAAGATTCCACAATTCATTGATGCAAAGCACTTTGAGCCTAGGAAATCCGCCGTGTTGGATCACCATTTCTCGACCAGTGTATGCATTTCGCAGTTTGAGCCGGCTTAGGAAAATGAGCTTCTCCAATATCGGCATGGGGTCTTCATCAAGACAAGTATTTACCAATGCTATGTATAAAATCCTTTCAGGTAAACTATCAGCACTCGGTAGCCTACTTATACGCCCGTCTAGTTTTAGTACCGTGAGCTTTCGTATAGCACCAATTTTGTCCAAACATGGCATGCTTCTATAACGAAACCCTCTTAAGAAAAGATTACTAAAATGTGGAAACTGAGCTAGTGATGCAAAGAGCGTACCTACATCCGAGTTTTCATCAACTTCTTCAAAGCCCAACGTTTCGAAGTCATACATTACTCTCCCGAAGCTCGGGCGCTTATATGTCCAGTCATTAATCGAGATGTATTCGAGGGTCCGTAGTTTGCACAGTGTAGCTACTTTCAAGGACTCCCGGAAAATCACATTAGACATGTGGACATCACGAAGGCTGTTCATTTCCAATATAATATCCGGGACCTCCACCATAAAGTTCTGAGATATATCAAGAACCTCAAGTTTTTTTAACTCCGCCAACAAGTGTGGGATCTCTTGTATGTAATTATTTCTCAATCCCAAGTACTGTAACTCAGCCAGTGTGCCGATTGTTTCGGGTAAATTCTTCACCCCAAAATCTTCCATGTCAAGTATTTTGAGCGATTCAAAACTCTCCCAATAAGACGAGGTAGTGTCGTCCAAGTAGCTACCACCTCCATGGAAGATGAGAGAAATAAGTTGGTTGCTATATTCATTTGTGAAAGGCTTAAATTTGTCTCTGCCACAATGGATAACACGATGACGGGCATTCGGAGAGGGCCTACTGTTTCCATTGCTGCTTAAGATCTCCAAGCCCATTTCCTCTTCTGCTTTCCTGATTGATATCATGTGCAGCAGAGGATGGAGGCGAAACCTTTTTTTACTAAACAGCCGCTTCACGAGTCCAAGAATCGATCTACGAGCAAAAACCGAGGTAAGTTTTGGAAAACCTAATCCATTTACAGCCCAAATCTGATCCAACTTTTCGTCTCTCAATATTGCATCTTCCTTAAAAAGGGACAAATGCACGAACTCTGGCTTGATTTTATCATCCAATTGAAGATACATCGGTTCCAGTAACTTCAATGATTCACTCAAATCAATCGACTCAAAAAGTGTTTCCCATTCAATCCCCGAGAGCCTTTGCGCTGCTTTCTGCCTTGCAACATCTATTATAGCAAGCGGCAAACCCCAACATTTTTTCAACATATCTTTCCCCTTTCTCTCCACCTCCTTTGAGAATCTGTTCTCATCACATGTAACCTTATCAATTGTTTTCATAAACAATTTCCAGCTCTTGTCAGAATCCAAAGCGTTCATCTCATGAGTATAACCGACGTCGACTGTTCTAAACTGGAAGCGACTTGTTAACAGCAACATGTTGGCTGATCTAAGATCAATGCGACTTGTTAACAGCAACCTGCTTCCAGTACAACCTGCATATATTATATATTGGCATGATTAGAACAATTATTACATAAAGGAAACTTGTGAGATTTGGATTAATTATTATAGTAGTAGATCATTTGAGGGTGGCGTTAAAATAAAACCAACCTTCTAATCCAGAATCCAGAACTATCTCAATATTATGTATTAAAATTATCAACACAAAGACAAAACTTTCTCAATAGAATTATATCCTTGTGTTGAGATTTAAATTTACTTGTTATGTTGATAAAGTTATATCTATGTGTTGAGAAATTTCCAACATAATGTTGAAGTTTGGGATCTGGATTGGGAATAAGTGATTGGGAATAAGTTACCATTTGATTACCCCCGATCATTTGATATAGTTATTAATTTGGGTTATATATAAGTCTAAAGGTCAATTTTGGTCCTAAACATATGACCAAAATACGAATTTGGTCCAAAACATTCACTTTTTGAAAAACAGGTCGATAACAAATGTAAATGTCGCCGAAGTAGTCCTTTACTTGACTGTTCTGTCAATAAACTAAGATTAAGGTCAATTTTGGTCCTAAATATATGAGCAAAATACGAATTTGGCCAAAAAATTCACTTTTTGAAAAACAGGTCCATAACAAATGAAAATGTCATCGAAGTAGTCCTTTTTTGACGGTTCCGTCAAATAACTAACTATCAATGCTAATTGCACAATGGCATGACCAAAAAATTCGTATTTTGGTCATATGTTCAGTACCAAAATTGACCTTTACTCCATATATAGTTACGGCCCAGTTAAAATTTCATCAAGGATTATCAAAACGGAGGGAGACACATACCTCGAGATGGAAGACAATCCAAAATGTAATCTAAGTCTGTTTTTTTCGACAGATTGTCCAAGACTACGAAACATGACAATCCTTCCAGGTTCTGGCGAAGGAAATCTTTGTTGTTTAACTTTTCAAATGTTCGACGTGTTTTATATCCTAACACCATTTGCTGTATCAGTCTCATAACTACCTCTTCATTACTCATGTCACTAGAAACGCATACCCAAGCATGACGCTCGAACTGACCAGCCCCGGCCTTGTACAGTTGTCTGGCGAGAGTTGTCTTCCCGATACCAATCATGCCCTTTAAACACAAAATCTCAAAGTCCTTTGAATTTTTTAAGATTTTTTTTTCCAGCAACTTCTTCACGTCTTTCTCCAACCCCACCACAATTTCCTCTTCTTCCTCATCTCCGATATTTTTCATCCGCATCTTTGTCGTCTTCATCTGAATTACGAGGTTCTCATATGTGCGATCGATACTGTTACTGTAAAACTCAAATTCCACGTCAATGACATCGCGAGCCAACTTGACCAATTCAGCAATGAAACATTCTAGCTTGCTCCTCTCTTCCATTTTCAAGTCTCTCCAGAAATCCAGTGTCTCTGTAAGCTCATTGATTGTTCTCTTTAAAATCGATCGCTTGCTGCTATCGACACATGTAACGTGTAAACTCTCGAGATCTTGTATCACCTCTAAGACCGCAGCCTCCGCCATGTTTATGCTTCTAAAATAACTGCACTTAATAAGATCGTTGCATGTATATTGGTAATCGGTTGTACTCAGGGACGGAACTAGAAATTTAAATGAGGAAATTTAACATGAAAATACAGTAGGACGCGTGTAGCAACTAGACTTCTCTAACAGTACTAGTGGTCCGCAGTAGTGCATGTACGATGTTCAATTTTGTTGGCAATTGAAACTAAAAATATAACATATGACTATCCCACATCGGTGTCAAGAGAAAACTGAAACTAGTATATAAGTCTCATGGGCCCTCCTCCTATCACCAATTGGTTTTAGGATGGAACCCATGAATTTCTATCAAATTTGAGAATCCAAAGAAAATATTACTCTCTTCATCCCTTAAATATTGTCATAGTTTGACCGTGTACGAATTTTAAGAATTATAATGGAATGTGGGTTGAAAAAGTTGGTATAACGTGGGTGGGTCTACTGCAAGCATTACTCAAGGGGTAAATATTGTCATAGTTTGACCGTGCATGAATTTTAAGAATTATAATGGAACGTGGGTTGAAAAAGTTGGTACAACGTGGGTGGGTCTACTGCAAGCATTACTCAAGGGGTAAATATTGTCATAGTTTGACCGTGCACGAATTTTAAGAATTATAATGGAACGTGGGTTGAAAAAGTTGGTACAACGTGGGTGGGTCTACTGCAAGCATTACTCAAGGGGAAGATAGGGATTTGTAGGCACAATAATAAAGGTCAAAATAGGAAAGAAGAAAACAATACATGCAACCAAATCAAGTCGATGCGGATTTAATTTAACTAATTTATTCAATTAAGATTAAGCTTGCTAATGTAAACATGATTAAACCGTTCAGCATTACTGAACTAAATCCTCTAACAAGTAACAACACTCAAATATTTAAAGCTAACGATTTCAAATTCAAACTTCTGAATTGAAAAACAGCATATATAATTATCTTGATGAATTTTGACACTATTCAACGGAAGAAAAGAAAATACCTTTTTGTGAATCTTTCTTCTTATCTTTGCTGGTTTCGAATTGAGTTTCCGATTCAATCACTCCCTTTCTTACAATTTCTTTCTGAGCTGCAAGAGATTACGAATAATTGGGACGACCAATCAGGTTAGATTTTTGGAATTCAAAATTATTTTGATTGTTTTCTAATCTCCGAATTTGATCGCCTCTCTTTAGTGTATAGATATTTTTTTTATCTTATTTCTTATCTTTATTTATTCAGCCTATCTTTTGTAATCAAGTCAGAGCAAATTATAAGCTCTAGTTTTCGGGTTTTCATTGTCGGTTTTTTCTTGGGTCGTATTAAAAAATTGCACCGCGTAGGGTTTCGATTTCATATGCAAGGGATATTTGTTTAGTAATGAAAAAAAGAAGAAAAAAAATCACAAAAATAGTTGGCATGCAAACGTCCGGGCGCCCGCAATAGCGGACGATCGCGAGCCTGATCGATCGGCCGGCCTTGGGCGCATCTCAAGCGGATGGCGGGTGTCTGGGCGAGGAGCTGCAATAGTGGACGATAGCCCAGACGAGGCAATCGTTCGGGCTATCGTCCACTATTGTGAGTGGCGTAACAATACTTAGTCACTTTTTCTTTTTATCTTTCATACTTTACCAATTTTTCATTAAATTATGCGTGGTTCCCAAAGTCCCTATTTATATGGGACGGAGGGAGTATAATTTACATGGTTTCTTTGCCGGCAATAGTGATTTTAGGGTAATATCCAATTTCATTGTGTTAATACTCCCTCCATCAATGAAAAAATGTCTGATTTTGTCATTTCAAGGTGTCCGCAATTTAATTGGACACCACCATTCACCAAAATTATTACACTCATATTCTATTATAAAATCAATATGTAAAACTGGGATTCACATTCCATTAACTTATATTCCCCTTTTTCTTCATAAAATTAAATAATTTCTTAAACTATGTTAAGTTAAAATGGGACTATAAATGGGATTGAATCAATTTCAAACTGAAGAGTCCAAATTTAAACTTCACAATGAAAAAACAGCAGATGTAGAATGATGTAATTGATTTAAAACTAAATATTTAAAGGAAAGAAAGAGAATACCTTTTGTGAATTCTTCTTCTTATCTTTCCCAGTTTCAAATTGATTTTCCGATTCAATCACTCTCTGTTTAGTTAGATCTACGACCTTAATGAATAAAAACAATTCAAATAATATAATTAAATTCGAAACTAGAAATAACCAAAACATAAAATCCTACAACAAGTATTTATTAGAGACCTTACACCTGCATCACAGTGAGATTTAAACGTTGGAGGTTGTTATATCTTCTAGAGTTGAAAGAGGTTTTGAAATACAAATTCATCAACTCAATAATTGCTAAAAAGATTCACCACCGTTGAAAAATCAATATCATAAATTCAATATCTACATAAAATTTTATAACACTGCGGCTATATCATTCTTTTAAGCTTCTTCAACTTTAGTAGTAAAAGTTTGGTGTATTATATTTTTATGACAAAATTGAGACTCAATATGATGCAACCAGATGTGATGTACTATCATAATTATGTTTTACTAGGATAAATTAATATTGCATGACATATAACCTTATAAATCCAAACTGAAAAATAATCTTAACGAGCCTAGCATTCATGGGTTGAACCAAATTTCTGAATTGAAATATTTCAAATTAAGAAAGAAAAACAACATACTCCATAATTATGTGATGAATTTTGAATCTATTCAAAGGGGAAAAAAGAAAATACCTTTTCGTGAATCTTTGTCTTTGCCGGTTTCAAATTGATTTTCCGATTCAATCGCACCAAGAGTTATGCATGGATTTTGAACTTTAAATTGCTAAACTCAGAATGGTCAAATTCAGCTACTTAATTAAATTGGACAAAATTTATGAGGCCACCTCGTACCTGACCAAAAAACAATAAAATAATTGTAAAAAAAAGAACAAAAAAAAAAAACTTAGCCAACTTGTACTGTTAAAATAATGTAAGCCATGTGAAGGGAGGCAATTTGATGTTCTGAGATTTTAATAGTACTAATATTCTATCATAAAGTCTACCCTAATTAATGCGGACGATGCTTCTAACAAGAAACAATGAATTGATTTAAGGTCAAATTGCCAAAAAAAAAATTGGCAGTGACCCCGGGTGTCTCGTCGTGACGGTGGGGCGCGACCGCACGAGACAACACGCCACGCACGTACCCTGTGTGGCGCATTTTGATTGGCGGTGAAGCTAATGCAGATATTTATTATATGGGAAGTTGGGGTGTCTCGTCGCGACTAGGCCTGCAAATTTAGTCCGTGGGTTTTGGATATACCCGATCCCGACCCAATACCCCGAAACCCGAAATTATGGGTTCGGGTACAGATTTGGGTAGTTAATGTTATATTTTTCGGGTATTAGGGTACCCAACTAATACCCGATTAAACCCGATTAAAAACAATAAAATAATGGTAAAAAAACAAAACTTAGCCAACTTGTACAGTTATAACAATGTAAGCCATGTGAATACTAATATTCTATCATAAAGTCTACTCTAATTAATAACTACTGTATTTAATGCGGACTATGCTTCTTAAACAATGAATTGATTTAAGGTCAAATTGCAAAAAAAGGCAGTGACTTAGGATTTGATTATTTGTTTTATTGATTTATAGGAGATTTTTATGTACCACTATTATAAATAAGTATGAAATTTTAAATTATTATTAACAAGAATAAATTAAATAAATTATTTAGCATTTTCTCATTTACGGTTTCTCTTTCTCTCCTTCCCCTTCAAGTCTCTTTTCAAATAAATTATCTTATGCATATTAATCACCAATTAACACTCCCTCTGTCGTGAAAAAATAGTATCATTTCAAAAATAAAAACTTTTTCTTATACTTTACTCCTTTTCTCTTTTACTTCAGTGTTAAATAATAAATATATATTGAAATAGAGTGCTCTAAAACACATACGAACGAGAGGGATAGAGAGAAGAGGGAAGAAGAAATTGACAAATTATATTGTACTATTTCTTAATTGAGATGGAGTACAATAAAGCGATGAACGTAAAGCACACCAAGGAATTACATGGTTCGATCTTTCGAACTACGTCCACGGACAACAAAACGAAACTTTATTCACCTCTCTACCAAGAATTACACACACTCAATCGAGCCCTCTCTACCACTGTAAAACCGAGAGCTTAACCGCAAGAAGCTAACCTAAAAACAGAGTGAGATTGTGTGAGCCCTCTTTCGTGTTACAAAGCGTGTGTATGTGTGTGTGGATCTACTTTTATATGAATGCTATGAAGTGGAAACAAAGAGAGGTAGTTCACGTAACAAACTCCAGCTGTTACTTCCGCTCATGAACCTCCAACGGCAATTTTGAGCTGACGTGGATAACCGATTTTCAAAAATTTGGTAGCTAACTCCACCATTTTCACTAACTCCAAGCAGTATTTAAACTTGGTAGCTGGTAGAGGCTTTGTCAACATGTCAGCTGGATTATGCTCTGTGCTGATCTTTGCTACTCTGATCTCTCTCTTCTCCACCTCATCTCTCTGATGAAGTGCATTCGCACATCTATGTGCTTCCTTCTCTCGTGAAAAACCTGATGCTTTGCAAGGCACAAAGCACCACTGCTATTACAGTTGATCTCAACACTCTTTTGCAGTATCCCAAAGTCCTCCATTATCCCCATATTCAGCTTCAGTAGTGGATAAGGCCACCACTGACTGCATGCTTGACTTCCAAGAGATGGCAGAACCAAAAAGTGTCAAGATGTATTCGGATTGTGACTTTCTATTATCCAGATTAGCCGCATAGTCCGAATCACAAAATCCCACCAAGGGATCAGAAGCTTCTTCACATACTCCTCCATACATAATTCCAACACCCTGAGACCCTTTAGTATACCTCATCAGCCACTTCACGGCTTGCCAGTGGCTTCTGCCTGGGTTACTCATGTATCTGCTCACAACACTCATTGCTTGAGTCATATCTGGTCTTGTGCAAACCATGGTGTACATCAGGCTGTCCACAATGTTTGAGTATGGGATCATATCCATTTCCTTCTTCTCCTGTTCTGTCTTTGGACCTTGATCTGCTGAAAGTTTAAACTGCTGACTGAGAGGTGTTGACACACCTTTTGAATTATTCATCTGGTATTTCTTCAACATCCTTGCAAGATAATCACTTTGCAATAGCCACAACCTTTTAAAAGCTCGGTCTCTAACAATATCAATCCCAAGAATCCTTTTAGCACAGCCCAAATCTTACATCTCAAAAACTAAGTTCAACTGCCTTTTTATTTTCTCAATTTCTCTGATGTATGGACCAGCTATCTGCATGTCATCGACATACAACAACAACCATGCGATAGCCACTTCATTCCTATACTTGATGTAGACACAACCATCAAACTTGGATTTAACAAAACCCAACCTATGCATCTCTTCATCAAATTTTATATACCATTGCCTGCTTGCCTGCTTGAGTCCACACAGGCGTTCAAAGATAAGGTGATCGAACCTTCGACGTTCTCGAAAGATGGAGGATGAGTACGGGATGGGGGGGGGGGTATAGATGAACGAAGATGGAGGATGAGTACGGGATGAAAGCACCAGTTGTTACAGACGTTCTCCATAACGAGGCCGGTTAGCTAGCTTCTCGGAGAGATAAGGTGATCGAACCTTCGACGTTCTCGAAAGATAGACCACGAATTGCTGATTTTCGGACGTTCTCCAACGAACAACAATTAGGAAACGAAAGATAATAATATTCTTGTTGCTCAAGACAAGTTAGGGAAAAAAATGAAAGCACGTTCTCTGAAGAACAACAATTTCAGACGTTCTCTCAATGAAACCACCCGTTGTTACAGACGTTGTCCGTAACGAGGCCGGTTAACTAACTTCTCGGAGAGATAAGGTGATAGAACCTTCGACGTTCTCGAAAGATAGACCATGAATTGCTGATTTTCGGACGTTCTCCGATGAACAACAATTAGGAAACAAAAGATAATATTCTTGTTGCTCAAGACAAGTTAGGGAAAATATTTGTTCATTGATTGATTAAAATGATAACAAGCTCTCCTATTTATAATACTAGAATACTAGCAACAACAAACAAATATCTAACAAATATGAGAAAGATGTGGTGAATCAAAATATAACTAAATAATTTGGAAGATCCTATGATACAGGATTCGTATCAAAGTTCAGCCTCTATCTCTATGCTCGTCGAGGTACACTTATCGGTGGACATTGCATCTTCTACGAAGACTGAGACCAAGTTATTTGCAAATAAACAAAGGGTAAATGAAAGAAGAAAAATATACAGTCTACTAACCAGATAGATATCAACTTCAAACTATGGATAGATATCCTCCTCAACAATTTTGGAGGTCAAACCTGAATTTCTGATCTTTGTTGCAATGTGTTTTGTTGTTACCATCTTAAACTTTAGCAGTTTAGCCATCCTCCGAATCTGTTCCGGGAGTGTCTCCAGATGTGGACAGTTGTTGATTTCAAGTTTCTTGAGCTTCCACGTTGCATTTTCATCTTGTATCTTTCTTAGATTCCACAATTCATTGATGCAAAGTGCATCGAGCCTGGGAAATCCGCCGCAGTGGATCACCATTTCTCGACCAGTGTATGCATTTTGCAGTTTGAGCTTGCTTAGGAAAGTGAGCTTCTCTAATATCGGCATGGGGTCTTCATCAAGACAAGTATTTATCAATGCTATGTATTCAATCTCTTGAGGTAGATCATCTGCACTTGGTAGCCTGCCTATGCGCCCATCTAGTTTTAGTACCTCGAGTCCTTTTATAACACCAATTTCATCCAAACACGGCATGCTTCTAAAACGAAACCCTCTTAAGTAAAGATTACTAAATTTTGAAATCTTAGCTAGAGATGCGAAGAGCTTTCCGACATCCGAGTTTTCATCAACTTCTTCAATGCCCAACGTTTGAATTTTATACTTTCTCTCCGAGCCCGCGACCTCATATGTCAAATCATAAATCGAGATGTATGTTAGGGTCTTCAGCTTCCGCAGCGCATCTACTTTCAAAGGCTTCCGGAAAATCACATCAGATATGTGGAGATGACGAAGGTTGCCCATTTGCCATATAATATTCGGCACCTCCACCATAAAGTTCAGGGCTATATCAAAAACCTTAAGGTTTTCCAGATCCACCAACGAACTTGGGATCGCTTGTATGTAATTGTTTCTCAATCCCAAGTATCTTAACTTAGTCAATGCTCCAATTTTTTCGGATATAGTTTTCACCCCGAAATCTTCCATGTCAAGTATTTTGAGCAATTCAAAACTCTCCCAATAAGACGAGCTAGTGTCGTCCAAGTAGCTACCACCTCCATGGAAGATGAGAGAAATAAGTTCTTTGCTATTTTCATTCGTGAGATGATTAAACCTGTCTCTGCCGCACTGGATAACACGATGACGGGCATTCTGAGAGGGCCTACTGTATCCATTGCTCCTTAAGATCTCAAAGCCCATTTTCTCTTCAGCTTTTTTGATTGATATCGTGTGTAATAGAGGATTGAGGTGACACGACATTTGACTATAGTGTTGCTTCACGATTTTAAGAATCGAGCTATTAACAAATTCCCTTGTAACTGTTATATAATCCAACTTTATTTCTCTCATTATTGGATTATCTAATCCATTTGCAGCCCAAATCTGTTTCAACTTTCTTTCTCTCATTATTGCATTTTCCTTAAAAAAGGAAAAATGCATGAAATGTGGCTTCATATCATTTTCCAATTCATGATACATCGGTTCCAATGCTTTCAATGATTCACTCAAATCAATTGAATCAAAAAGTTGTTCCCATTCCATACCGGAAAGTCTTTGTTTTGCTTTCTTCCTTGCAACATCTATTATAGCTATCGGCAAACCCCCACATTTTTTCAGCATCTCTTTGCCCTTCCTCTCCAACTCCTTCGATAACTTAATTTCATCACTTGTAAATTTATTAATTGTTTTCAAAAACAATTTCCAGCTCTTATCAGAATCCAAAGCTTTCATCTCATAAGTATAATTGATGCCGGCTGTTGTAATCAGAAAACGACTTATTAACAGCAACCTGCTTCCCTGGCCTGCATATATTTATACATATACATGATGGGCTGTATAAGGGTCCTCATAGCTCTTTAGTGTTAAGCTTCAAACAGATCACAGCCCTTGGATCCTTGAATTAGATGGTTGTGATAAACTACATTATTAGACTATAGTGCTACATTATTAGTCTGTGTAGATTATTTCATAGAATGTTTGGACAGTATATAGAAAAAGGATCTGAATACATCCCTATACAGGATAAGGACAATTATTTCATAAAGGAAACTAGGAAGGCAAATGAACTATGAAATTTGGATTAATCAATAATTAGTATTAGTAGATTATTTGATGTAGTCATTTGGATTAAATATAATTTATAGTCTAATTTTTTTCACTTTTGTATGGCCTGAATTTCGAGAAAATCACCAATTATGTTCTGGTTAAATATTTCTTTCAAAGATAAACAAAAGGGAAGGAGATATATACCTCGATATGGAAGACCTTCGAAGATGTAATCCAATCCCATTTCCTTTGGAATATTGTCGAGAACAATGAAATATGACATGTCTTGCAGGTGCTGGCAAAGCATCCGGAGGAGGCTCCGGTTGTCCATTTCTTCCAATGGAGGATCTCTTTCATATCCTACCACCATTTGTTGTATCAGTTTCATAAGTATCTCTTTGTTACTCGTGTCACTTGAACAGCATACCCAGGCATGACGCTGGAACTGGCAAGCCCCGGCCTTGTACACTTGTCTGGCCAGAGTTGTCTTCCCGATACCAGTCATGCCTTTTATACAAAAAATCTCTAACGCATAAGACTTTTTAAAAATCGCTCTGTCAAGCAACTGCTTAACGTTTTCCTCCAACCCCACCACAACTTCCTCTGCTTCTTCTTCGTCTCCAACATTTTTTTCATCAGCCCCAAAGTTTATCATCCGTATCTTTGTCATCTCTATATCATCTGTGAGGTCCCATAACGTAAACCTGCTCTGTGAGTCCATGACATCTTGAGCCAACTCGACCAAGTCAGCCATTAAATATTTTAGCCTGCTCCTCTCTTCAATTTTGAACTCTCTCATAAAATCCAACATCTCTTTCAGCATTTTAATTTGGAGCCCCATAGTCAACCGCTGGCTATCTGGACATACAATATGCAAACTCTTGAGATGTTGTATCATCCCTAAGACTGCAGCCTCCTCCATGTTTATGCTTCAACAATAACTGCACTTAATAAGATCGTTGCATCACAAAATAATAACTCCTTCCATTTTAGCATAATTTTTCTATTTAGCCTTTTTTCTTCTTTTCCCCAATTTGTGTCTTGTTTCAAAGATTGAGAGAATTATTATGATAAAGGATGTCCCCCTCAAAGTGACACGTTTCATAACGGGAAAATTATCAACTAAATCACGAAAGATAGTCAACTTCTGAATTACAAAAAGGTCAATTTTTGTCTTAGATATATGACGAAAATACGAATTTGGCTCAAAACATTCACTTTTTGAAAAATGAGTCCATCACAAATGAAAATGTCACCCAAGTAGTCCTTTCATTAAGGGTTTCGTAAAAAACTAACAGTCAACGCTAATTGCATAGTGGCATGATTGTTAGTTTTTTTACGGAACCATAAAAAAGGACCAACCCGACAATGATTTCATTTATTATGGACCTGTTTTTCAAAAAATGAATGTTTTGGACCAAATTCGTATTTTAGTCATATGTTTTGGCCCAAAATTGACCTTTACTCTTATAAAATAACGAAGTTCACAATTTTCGAATATCCCATGTGCCTTCTTTCCATCGAAATATGCAATGTTGTGGTAACCTATTATCACCACATAAACATATGTCAACCTTAGGAAGTGAGTTAATTTCCCCCTTTTGAAAATAGAAACACACACTCTCTAATTTATTTATCTCTCCAGTTTACACACTACATATAAACAACATTGCATAACATCATACGCTGAAAAAAAATATTTCACTTTGAATGGGATGGAGTGAGTTCTTTCTGAATTTGGTAATTGGTTGTACTTGTATTTGTATGATACTAATAATTAATATGGTTATAAAGACAATTTTTCTTAATATACATAATTCGCAGAATATGAAATTCATGCTTTTTGTAAACCATTTTTCTCCATTTAAGATTTCCATGCAACTTAAATTTGGTCAATCTTATTAGCTAATTATTTCACAGCCTATTTCAATGCGCAATAAGATTTAATTAACATATTTTTTGCAATTATGATAATGCTTTCTTAAGTACACGATGAAGATAACGCTGAATGAATCAAGCATGTTTTACCTAACAAAATCTTCTGCAAATCTTCATGGAAGATTTAAAAAGTCGAAAATTTTACAATCATGTAAGGAATTTTAAAATAATTTCGAAAGGAGAAAAAAAAATACCTTTTTGTGAAATTCTCTTCTTTTGTTTGCCGGTGTGGAATTGATTTCTCTCTTTTTCAATGTTTCAACGAGCAAGTGTGATATCTTCCAGAGTTGGAAGAGATTATGAACTACACATTCATAAACTCAATATGGTCAAATTTTTAGCATGATAAATAAAAATACTATAATTTCTGCAAAATTTAAGAGCCCCATGTACCTAAAAAAACAATAAATAGACAATTTAAATAATGTAAGCCATGTGAAATTTTATCATCGTTTATGCATCCTAGTTTCCTCAATAAATTATGGATTTTAGAGGACATATTCAATCAAAATAGCCAGACGAACAAAAAATAATGACTGATCGATTCAACTACAATGGGACAAATAGAGTATCAAATATTAATCCTAATTGAAAAATACTTGTACACATAAGCTAGAAACAACACTACAACAATTTCAAGAACACCAGAAAAATTATGTCCCAATTAGCCAAAATTAAATGTGAAGTAATTTAACCCAACTTTTGTTAATGGCCACAATATATATGACATTCTTAGGGGAAAAATAAATATCCAACTTTAGAAATCATAAATTTATCAAGCATAATCAATTATAAAAATAACTTTGCATTTATCTCATTTTACTTAACAAGATCTAAATTAGGCGAATTTAATTAACAATTTTATGCTAATGTTAACATGATTGAGTCGATCGCTCAAACATTACTGAACCAAATCTTCTAACAATTCTCTATTTAAGGAAATGATTCAGCGTTGAATCAAATTTCTGAAGTGAAAGATTTCTTCTAATTTCTCGATTAAATAAGAAAAACAACATATATAATTATCTAAATAAGTTATTCTGAAACTATTGAAACGGAGTAAAGAAAGTACCTTTTTTGTGAATCTTTCTAATCTCTGATGGTTTCGATTGATTTTCGGATTCAATCACACTCTCTTTTCGATTTATTTCAGAATTGGAAGGGATTTTGAACTACAAATTCATAACTCAATCTGGTCAACTTTTAGCAAGTTAACTACTCCATTTAATAAATGGAGAATATAAAAATAAAAAGATTAGTGGCCTACACATTTAATTATGTAAACCATGTGAAAGGGAAACAATTGACAATAAAATAATGGGAAAATAGCTGGATTAAACGAGGCAGTCAGATAAATTAATTTTCTGCTGCTTATCTCAATAAATTTCTTTAACAATCTCGGGATCATAAGTAAGTCTCCTCATATTATAATTATATAATAATTGCTGGGTGTAAAAATGCAATCAAATACACTTTCGTCCGTGACTATAAATTTCTTGGTGCGAAATTTAAGGAAATGAGGTTTTGTTAGTGAAGTAGAAAGTGAATAAAGTAAGAGAGTTATTAAAGAAGAGAGAAAAATTAAGAGATAGAGTACCAAAAAAGAAATGAGTCACTTGTCTTGGAACGTCCCAGAAAGGAATATGAGTCACTTATATTGGAACAGAGGCAGTATATTTTATGGTTTCTTTAGAAGATGAAAACTAGAATTAGAAAATTACTCACTTTCAAAAGATATACCCCCTTAATAAAAAAGAAAAAAAGTTCAATTATGTACGGTACGAGCATTAATAAGAATTTGGTAAAGTATGAGAAATAGGTGAAAAAAGTGGATAAAGTATGAGAGATGAAAAGTAGGTAAAGTATATAAACTTTTAGAAATAAGACTATTTTTTTGGACATTCTAAAATGGCAAAATGAGGGACTATTTTTTATGGACGGTCAAAAATTTTCTTTAAAATGATACTCCCTCCGTTCCTTGTTAATAGAGACTTTTCTTTTCGGTATGGTGTTTAAGAATAATGTGTTAAATGGATGGTGAATAAAGTAAAAAAGAAAATTAATTTTTGCCAAAAATAGAAATAATTTAATAAACTTTAAATTTTCTAAAATAGGAAAATAATTCTATTAATATAGAATAGAGGGAGGGAGTAATTTTTTTAAAGTTAATTGGGTAACAGCTTTCAATGCAACTTTCATCAATAATCAAATCTTGGTAAATTCACACTGGGCCGGAATCAGCCCAATCTTATTGGGCCTAAATTTTCGACTATCAGCATTTGTTAGTTATGCATGGCAATTCTTTGCGTTTTTCTTATACATATCAATATGCAGGGGAATATTAGTACCTTCTTTTCGAGTTTTTAATAAAGAGTATAGGTCAATTTTGGTCTAAAACATATGACCGGTATACGAATTTGGTCCAAAACATTCACTTTTTGAAAAACGGATTCATAACAAATGAAATTCGTGTCGATCAGGTCCATTTTTTACGGCTTCTTTATTTTTTTACAGTCAACCGTCGATTAGCAAAATTTTGACCCAATTAAGCTTAATCTCGGATTATTAGTCATCTAATTATTGCAAATGTTCCGGACGTATTTGATATAGATAATGAATATGTTGAACTAGTTTGACGGTAGGTTGTTCTATTTTTCTGCTTTATCTTCGACGACATTGTAGTCCATAATGCTATATGGATGTTTCAACTCCAGTTTCAAAACCTTAATATCATTTCAACATTGTCGGAATTCAGTGGCTTACATTCAAGATTCAAAATTCAAAATTGAAATTTAATTGCTTCGTCGGAAAAAGCAAATGAGGTTGACGGTGATGGCTTCGTCGGAAAAAGCAAATGAGGTTGGACAAAAAGTTTTCAAATTAGTCATGTACATTAGTCTCGTTTATTAACACTTAAGTCCTAATTGCATTAACCTTGTGTTTTAAATTTTACCTCAATGACCAATAAAAATGGTTGAATCAAGTAAACACATTGATGAAGGGTATGTTTGGTAGTCAATATTCCAACATAGAAAAAGCTTTATTCAAAATTAAATGCATACAAAACTTGACAATATAGTGTATATTCATATTCTGGGTCGTATTCTGCATAAGTTGTATGTTTAAGGATAAATAATTGAACTTCAGCGTTAAATATACATTGAAATAACACATACGAACAAGAGAGATAGAGAGAAATGGGAAGAAGAAATTGACAAATTATATTGTATACTTATTTCTTAATTGAGATTAAATACAAATCTATTTATACTTATTTAAACCTATGCGGTTCGACTCTCTTTTGCAATATGGGAAAGAACCGTCAAAGAAAACCCAGAACGAAGCATATAATTATGCTCGACTCGATACAGGGAAATCAATTAGATACCAAAATTAAAGGATAAATCAAGGAAACAATCTTGGACAAAATTTGTGTTGGAAAATTAATATTAGAGTCTCAAGATTGTGGGGAAGAGTAGGGTCTCAAGGGTATATACCATTACTATGGTACATTTACTTCTCTAGTCCTATAAATAGGAATGCACTATGTATCAACAACAATTTAAATCAATCACAATGTATTCTTCAAAAGTTCTTAGTATTATTTTCCGCATTTTACTTTTCAACATGGTATCAGAGCAGGTTCGATCCCTCGCATGAATCAATCTATCTCTATGGTCCAAAATAAAAATCCTCCCTAATATACAGCCGAGAATCTGCCCCAAGTATACCAAACAGCTATGAAAATTTTGGGTTCAAACCAAAAAGGGAGCAAGAGCATGCCACCCAGAAATTAAAGGTCATGGCCATCGTCAACGGAGAAGACCGTGGTGGGGATGGCAGCAGCGAGAAGCAATGTTGGCGGCTGAACAGCTCTGGCAGCGGCAATGAATCGTTTTCCCGCTAAGTGAAAAAGCGGCAACACTAGACGGTTGAAGCGGCAACACTAGAAGCAATGAATCATTTTCCACGCGAACAACGGTGTTGTCACCATAGAAAGGCGATGGGAAAATCAGAGGGGGTGACCTCACAAGGCCACTGTTTTGGCGAATTGAGAAAAAAAAGGGGGAGATGAGTAGAAGAGACGCTACTCGTAGGGATTATTAGAGACGCCACAGACCACATGCCTACCCCATGTTATAGGTCACCCACAGGTCTTAGTCGAGCTCACACAGAGAGCTCGGAGAACTTGCAAGCGCAACCACCGAACCCCGCTGTAGGGTATCGGTGGTGTTCACCCGAACTCCACATTAGTATAATATTATCCGCTTTGGGCAAAACCCTCACGGTTTTTCTCTTGGAGTACTCCCCATAAGGCCTCATACTAATGGAGTTAGGTTAGCCATTATATATGCTTGCAACTCTTGTTCATTCTCCGATGTGGGATATGATTTGCTCCCTTTCAGGTTGCTGACAGGGAAGCTCTGAGAAAGCAAGCCTGGAGAGCCATGGTGGCCAAGCTGAAGACTAAGGGCTGGCCGAAGTTTACACCCATGAGTCAGCGGAGGAGCCACCACGGATGGAGAAGAAGGCTGCAGAGGAGTGGTTGGAAGAGAACTGAGTCTCCACCTCGACAGCCTCGAAAATAACCAACCAAGCCAACTTTCACAATCTTACAAACACAAAAAAATGGAAGAAGAGAATTCGATGAATCGTCCGGCGAGGGGGAGACGACAAACACTGCCAAACGATTCTTCGCGCCTAGAAGAATGTCAAGAAGGTAGCAGCCCAACCAAGAGATCAAGAATCTTTGAGATGGAGATGCCAAAAGGGAAAGAGTTTGTTGGTGGTCACCGATGGAGCGGTGTCACTCAGTTGCAGCCAAGAGAAGAAAACAAAGAATGATTCCTCGGTTTGTCCGGCTGAGGGGGAGAAGAAAAGTATTCGATCGAACAATCCCTCTCAAAATGTATGTCTGCCGAAGAAGGCAAGTGAATGGAGAGGATGTGAAGCCTGCTTATCGAGGAGAAGAGAGGCTGAGAAGGCCATCACCAAGGAACAGGTTAAAGGAGAAGACAAAGGAAGCAGAGTACAACAGGATCATGTGGAAAGGCAGCAGCGAGAAGGCTGTAAAGAGCCGATGTTGGTGTAGGCACTAACAAGCCCACAAAGACTGCTGGAGAAATGTTGGTCGGCACAGGTAGCCAACAATAGAGGAACGAGTAGACGCTGAGAAAGCCCACAGGAACATGAAGTTTGGTTGTGACTCTTCGAAGGTGGCCGCCATGATGAAGGCGAGAGGGGAAACCGAAGTGAAGGATTGACTAGAGGGTCTCACCATTGGGCTAGTGTTGGGCTCCAGAAAGTTAAAAAAAACAAAAAGAAGGGAAAATAATATTGGGCTCATAGTTTGAGCTCATAAGGGCTGGGAGTGGTCCTCCAAAATTAAGCTTTGGGCTACAGATTAAATTTAGTCCAAGGACGAGTAAGCTCCTCTACATGAGTAAAAACTGTCAGTCAGAAAAAAAAATTAAAAAAAAATGAAAAGGCTCCTAGATACGAGCTTAAACTGTCTAAGATGGCTCCTCGATATGAGTTAAAACTGCCAACCAAAAATTGAAGAGCTCTATGACACTAGTTAAAACTGCCATCAGAAAAATGAAGAAACTCCTTGAAACGAGTCTAAACTTTCAATGATGAAGAGCTCCTTGTTAAGAGCCTAAACTTTCAATGAAGAAAAATGAAGAAGCTCCTTGAAATGAGTCTTAACTTTCAATGAAAAAAAGATAACTCCTTGATACGAGTATAAACTATCAATGATGAATTGAAGAAGCTCTATGATACGAGCGTAAATTGTCGAAGTGAAGAACTCCCGAATATGAGTATAAACTATTTATCAAAGTGAAGATCGTGCAAGTTAAGTGTAGAAAAGTTCGATACTCAACTTGAGGGAGAGTGTTGGAAAATTAATATTAGAGTCTCAAGATTGTGGGGAAGAGTACCTTTAGGAGTCGTTTGGTTACAAGGTTCCAGCCAGATTATAATTTTTATCTGCAATATACACACTGTTTGGTTACTTAAGCGACATTGTTCATGGCCCGGTTTTAATCGCCGAGGCCCGCACTATTCATGCAATAATCGATGGGTTGGAATCGTGATTTTTTCGGCTGTTTATTAGCCGACATTGAACGGCGTGCCTTATTAACACCCTTTTTCCCCCAATTGCCCATCCCAATTATTTCAAATCGATTTTGGGCAAGCAGCTCAAATTGAAAACCCCTTTCTCAAAACTGGAAGAAAGTGCTACTCCTCATTATTCAGAGACAGAAGTTTATGCACAAAGGTCCGATTTAGTCTGCGCAAGGTAATTCCCTTCTCTATCGACTACGTTGTGTAGTTTTGTCGACGTTTTTGTTGGATCTTTCCCCAATTGTTCATACTCGTCATTTTATGTCGGATTTAAGGAAACAGCCCAAAGCTAAACCCTCGTAGTAGAAGAAATTGGAGATCCTTAGCAGTAATCGGCGGTATTTTGAAGGCGACAGGGAATCGATTGAGCTCATTGAAGGTAATTTCGTCATTCTACAACCATATTGTGACTTTATGCTGACGTTTCAGAGAGAATTTTTTCGGAGTAGTTTGCGCTTGTTTTTAGGAGGAACCTGAGCATTTGCAGTAGCATTCGCAGTAGCATTCGCCCCACTCTGCGTGCTACTTTCATCAACCCCTGCAGTCGCAAACGTAGCCTGCATCTGCTCGTCGTAACCCAGAAAATCTTCGAAGCTAGGATGATAATCACTACTCTCACCTATCTCCGTAACAGGAGCATCTGGCGAACTATTCGCAGCCGCATCAGCAACCCATTCGGCATGGCCACCATTTGCCCTATCTTTGCCGAAGATAACTTTCCAGTCCTCCCAGTAGGGCCAGGACCTTGTGCGCATTCCGCGAGCATGGCTGTCTTGCTGCGAGAAAACATACAAGTGTGTACAAGGTCAACAACTATGCCAAAGAGACTATCAGAAACTATGCCACAGAGATTATCAGAAGGGATTAATATTCAAGGGCTAGATAAATATAACAAACCTTCACGATTTAGTCCCACTGATCATCGTCGCAGTCAATCTTAAAATCTCCATGCACATTGAACCCGACACCACTACGATCAAGGATCTTTGCAAGTGAGTTGTAGTTTTTCTTCACAGCCGTTAACTTGGACTGAATATGCGGATTAGCTTTCAAATCGGTTCTCGGAAACTCCTTTTTCATCCATTCCTCTACCTTGATCAAGTAGTTTCCTCGGAATCCATTATCCGATTTCCACCCCGGGCGACCAAATCCTTCATGGCAACCATAAGGACGGCCTCCTCACGGTCAGACCAAGAACGACGGGGAACAACAGGTCGGCGATCATTTCCCCTTCGGTATTGGCTACTCCCTGGGACAAAATGAAGCGTAAAAATGGCAGCAAGGTAAAATAAAATATGTACGTATGCAGACGCGACCGGGCTTTGGACAGGAATATGTTCATACAAAACCCAAACCTTGTGTGTTCTGGCTACCATCGCCGGAAGGTACAAATCTTCGAGAATCCGACATAGCTTCGAAGAATGAACGAGCAAGAGTCAGACTGAGGCAAGCAGTAAATCTATTTTATCACATAACACACATTTGCAGCAGAGTTCGTTAAACAAAGTAGAAAGAGCATCCATTGCAACAAATTCAGCCAGAAAGTGTAAACATTCAAACCAACATTTACATTGAAAATGCAGTAACAGACACTCATCGCAAATCAACACCACTAGGTTTAACTAGTCAATGAAATTGGCGGGGAACAAAGAGTGCATAACGGAATGGAAAACCGATACGCAAAGCATAAAATCATATTTCGATCAAGGAGTGAGTGATAAACGTTCGAATAATCTAACCTGTGTGGGATTTAGACCGTCAAAATAAGAGAATTTTTGCAGTCGCCGCCGATGGGTGGGAGACTGCTCCCAAAAAACACCGCGAGAATGACAAAATTCTGAAAGGGATTCGCGGTTTTATGACTGTGCAATCCTGAAATTCCTCTGCAACCCTAGGGGCAAAAAAGGGATCACAAGTATACAATCTCTTTGAATACGGTCAAGCAAATGAGGGGATTGGCTTTGTTTGTAATTGGGCCTATTTTCAACCAAATGGCTGCATTGTGAGTAGTCACGACTTTCACAGATTATACACCCAAGGATACCTGGTTTATAAACATTACCCTGCTTAGTAACCAAACGTGCCCTTAGGGTCTCAAGGCAATATATCATTACTATGGTAGAGTCCCAAGTTTATAAGTCCCTAGGCACATTTACTTCTCTAGTCCTATAAATAGGATCAACAACACCAATTCAAATCAATCACAATGTAGTCTTCAAGAGTTCTTGAGTTTTATTTTCCACATTTTACTTTTCAACAATCTGCAAGATACCATGGTTGATGAACTTCGCGGTGAGGTCTGGTGATGGCCCTCGGGGGAGTGAGAAGAATTGGAATGGTCGAACTGGTGATGGTGATTCAGCCTCTATCTCTGTGGTCGAGGTACACTTATCGGTCGACATTGCACCTTCTACAAACACTGTAGACCAAGTTATTTGCAAATAAACAAAGGGAAAATGGAAGAAGGAAAAAATACAGTCAACTCACCAGATATATATATCAACTTCAGATCATGGAATGATTTCCTCCTCCAAAACTTTGGAGGTCAAACCTGAATGTCTGATCTTTTTTGCAATGTGTTTGGTTGTTACCATCTTAAACTTTCGCAGTCCAGGCATCGACCGAATCCTTTCTGGGAGTGTCTCCAGATGTGGACAGTTGTTGATTTCAAGTTTCGTGAGATTACACATTGCATCTTCATCAACTTGTATCATCCTAAGATTCCACAATTCATTGATGCACAGTGCATCGAGCCTTCGAAATCCGCCTTCTTCGATCACCATTTCTCGACCAGTGTATGCATTTCGCAGTTTGAGCTTGCTTAGGGAACTGAGCTTCTCTAATATTGGCATGGGGTCTTCGTCAAGACAAGTATTTATCAATGCTATGTACCTGATCTCTTTAGGTAGATTATCTGCACTTGGTAGCCTACCTATGCGCCCATGTAGTTTTAGTACCTTGAGTCTTTTTATAACACCAATTTCGTCCAAACACGGCATGTTTCTGTAACGAAACCCTCTTATGAAAAGTCTTTCAAAGCTCAGAAGCTTAGCTAGTGTTGCAAAGAGCGTGCCTACATCTGAATTTTCATCAACTTCTTCAACGCCCAACGTTTTTAAGTCATACATTGACTTGAAGCTCGGGTCCTCATATGTCCAATCATAAATCGAGATGTATGTTAGGTTCATCAGCTTCCGCAGCGCATCTACTTTCAAAGGCTTCCGAAAAATCACATTAGACATGTGGAGATCACGAAGGTTTCCCATTTGCTCTATAGTGTTTGGCACCTCCGCAATAAAGTTCAGAGTTATATCAAGAACCTTAAGCTTTTCCAGACCCATTAACGAGTGTGGGATTTCTTGTATGTAATTGTTTCTCAATCCCAAGTATAATAACTCAGTCAATGCACCCATTGCTTCTGATAAAGTCTTCACCCCAAAATCTTCCATGTCAATTATTTTGAGTGATTCAAAACTCTCCCAATAAGACGAGCTAGTGTCATCCAAGTAACCACCACCTCCATGGAAGATGAGAGAAATAAGATATTTGTTATCTTCATTCATTAAATGATTAAACTTGTCTCTGCCACAGTGGATAACACGATGATGGGAATCCTGAGAGGGCCTATTGTTTTCATTGCTCCTTAAAATCTCTAAGCCCATTTCCTCTTCTGCTTTTTGGATGGATATCATGTGTAGTAGGGGATGGAGGCGATACTTTCTTTTCTCAAAGTGCAGCTTCACGACTTCAAGAATCGATCTACAAGCAAAACCCCTAGCAACTCCTCCAAAATGTAATCCAGTTGCAGCCCAAATATGTTCCAACTTTTCTTGTCTCATTTTTGCATTTTCCTTAAAAAGGGAGAAATGCAAGAACTGTGGCTTGACACTTTCTTCCAATTCATGATACATTGGTTCCAATAACTTCAATGATTCACTCAAATCAATTGAATCAAAAAGCTCTTCCCATTCAATCCCTGAACGTCTTTGATTTGCTTTTTGCCTTGCAACATTTACAATAGCCATTGGCAAACCCCAGCATTTTTTCAACATCTCTTTGCCCTTCCTCTCCAAATCCTTTGTGAATTTGTTCTCATCCCTTGTATATTTATTAATTGTTTTCAAAAACAATTGCCAGCTCTTATCAGAATCCAGAGCACTCATCTCATGAGTATAGTCGATGTCGTTTGCCATGAGCTCACAGCGACTTGTTATCAGCAACCTGCCTGTAAGGCCTGCATATATTTATATATATGCATAATAAGAACAATTATTACCTAAAGGAAACTTGCAAAGCTAATGAACTGTGAAATTTGGACTGATTTGGAGATGTATACCTTTGAATCGAAGAAATTTGAAGAAGTAATTAAAATCCGTTACTTCCTGTATATTATCTAAGACTATGAAAAATGACAATCCTTGCAGGTGAAGCATCTGTTGGAGACTTCGGTTGTCCATTTCGTCCAATGACGGACCCCTTTCATATCCAACCACCATTTGCTGTATCAGTTTCATAAGTATCTCTTTCCTACTCGTGCCTCTAGAAATGGATACCCAGGCATGACGCTGGAACTGGCTAGCGCCGGCCTTGTACACTTGTCTGGCCAGAGTTGTCTTCCCGATACCAATCATGCCTTTTATACAAAAACTCCTTAAGCGATTAGATTTTCTAAAAATTGCTTTGTCAAGCAACTTCTTCACGTCTTTCTCCAACCCAACCGCAACTTCCTCTTCTTCTCCTTCTTCGTCTCCAATATTTTTCTCATCAACTCCAAAGTTTATCATCCGCATCCTTATCACCTTGATCTCATCATGGAGGCGCTTGAGTTTGGGATGGGGATTGAATGAGAAACTATATTTTATTAATGCCTCACGTGTCATAACTCTAAATTTCTCATCCATGACATCTTGAGCTAACTCGACCAAGTCAGCCGTTAAATATTTTAGCCTGCTCCTCTCTTCCATACTAAATTCTCTCAAGAAATCCAACATCTCGTTCAGCTCTTTAATTTTTATCCCGATGAATGCACGATCGTTAGAGCCTGTACGATGCAAAATCTCGAGATCTTGTATCATCCCTATGACCGTGGCCTCCGCCATGTTTGTGCTAAAATAACTGCACTTCATAAGATCGTTGCATGTATAGAAAAAATAATTACTCCCTCCATTTTTAAATGAACTTTGTAATATAATTTTCATTCTTGTTTTTGTTTCAAAAATTGCGAGTGTTATTATGATACGTGATGTCTAACATAAAGTGACACAACAAATTGCCAAATAAATCGCATAAGATGGTCAAATTCCGATCCCGATATACATTATGGAATTTAGAGAACATAATTTAATACTACCTCCTTCCTGAAAATTTGTCCCATTTTTCCATTTCCGTCCGTCCCCAAAATTTGCCGCATTTCACTTTTTACCATTTTTGGTAGTGGACCTCATATTTCCCTAACTCATTCTTACTCAAATTTTATTATAAAATAAAAGTAGGACCCACAATCCACTAACTATTTCAACTCAATTTCCATTAGATTTCTTAAAATCCGTACCGGATCAAAGTGGGACTAATTTTGGAGACGGATGTAGTATAAATTATGCATTTTAGAGAACATAATTTAATCGAAAGTCTAAATTGACTTTCAATTAAGTTGTGTAAACGAAATTGTAAAACAATTACTTAATTAATTAAACCAGCTCATTTATAAATACATATTTTATCCTGATTAAATACTACTCCCACCGTCCCATAAAAAATGTTTCACTCTCCTTTTTAATTTTTCCTACTAAAGATGTCACATTTCCATTTATGGAAAAAGGTTATCTCTCACTTTATTATAAATATTATATTTTCTCTCTCCACTTAACTCACAAAACAAAACTTTTTAAAATTCTATGTCATCCCACAAGTGTGACATCTTTTGTAGGACGGAGGGAATACATGGATTTGATCAAAGGCTCTCCATCTTAATTGTATTAATAAGTTAAGTTGGGAAGAAAGTAATTAGATAAGTAAAAGTAACATAGATAATTGAAAAGAAAATAAATTAGGAGACATATGATAATTCGACCCAGTATTCCATTTCGGCCCGTCCCACATAATTTGTCCCACTTCACTTTTACCATTTTTGGTAGTGGACCCCTGTTGGAGACGTTCTCCCCAACTAATCGGTTATCTCTCTTCTCGTGGGTAGACGCTAATCAAACCCTCGACAATCTCGAGAATTCAATCACGAATCTGCTGTTTGGCGGACGTATTCCGTTTCACAGCGAGAATTTGAAGAAGTTCTTTTAACACACGTTAGGTTATAGGTAAAATATTTCATTCATGGAGAAAAAGTTATTGAACGAAATACCCTATTTATAGACTAAGGACCCTAGGACGGTTCGACCTAACTTAGGCATTCGGGAAAGAACCGTAAAGAAAACCCGAACGGGGCTTATAGTTTCGGCCCGACTCAACAATAATTTAAATAAGAGTTCAAAATAAAATCAAAGCAAAGATAATAAAAAAAACAGAGCAAATTCTAACAGCAGCGTCTGACTCTCTTCAGCTCTTGAATTTGCTCGGCTGCTTCAGCTTTTCTCGCGGCCTCAACACCCTTGTGTTCGTAGCGTCTCCAGTTCCTCTACCGTGCTCCGTTACTCTTGCCTCCGGCACCACGTCAGCCTCTGTCTCGTCCTGCTCGCTCATACTCTCCTTCTCCATAGCCGATGTTACGGGGCTGCTCGTATCAACCCCATATTCCACTAACTCATTCCTACTCACATTTTATTATAAAACTAATACTTTAAAAGTAGGAACCACATCCCACCAACTTTTTCAACTCACTTTCCATTATATTTCTTAAAACCCGTGCCGGGTCAAAGTGTCCCGAATTATCTGGGACGGAGGGAGTACTATATTTATCTAAATAATTCTGAAACTATTGAAATGGAGTAAAGAAAATACCTTTTTAGTGAATTCAATCACACTCTCTTTTCGATTAATTTCAGATTTGGTGGATTTTGAACTACAAATTCATAAACTCCAATTACTTCATTTAATCGAACAAATGATTCAGATTTAAAGTAGAATAGTTAATAGTAGTACAAGTTTATATCAATTACCACTTCATTCCAATACCAATAAAATTTCATTTCCATGGTATCAAACGTACCCTTACAATTGCTCCCTTCAATCACAAAATCTGATATACACACGTTAATTTGATAATCGCAGCATTAATTTTAAAAACATGGACTCAAACATGTCAAAATTAATTTTAAACGGTTAAAAATCCAAAATTATCACTAAATTGTTACAAACTATCGAATTTTGATCAATTAATATCTTGTCAAATTTTTCAGCACTCGTAAGCTTAGTACAAATATTAAAAAAAAATCCCCACCACCGCAAAAAAAGGTCATTGAATAATTTATATACTGCACCAGATATTCTAAATTGAATCAAATTTTTAAAAATTCAAATTCATAAATCAAAACAACATAGTAAGTAGTTATATGATGAACTTTGAAACTATTCAAAGGGAGAAAAGAAAATACTTACCTTTTTGTGAACCTTTCTTCTTATCTTTGCTGGTTTCAAATACGATTTCAGAGTTTGAAGTGATTTTGAACTACAGGTGCTCAAATTCACTAGTGCTTTATTTGGGACTAATTAGTGGAGTATATAAAAATATTTATTGTTGATAAATGTTATGATGACACCAATACCACACAAAAAAGCATACCTAATAATGGGGACGAATATTAGCTGGCTTCAACAATTGTGTTAATACTTTAGATTAATTTAAACAAGTTGGCTTCTGTTAAGGGCCCTTCCCTTAACTGTGATCGGCGGATCGCACTCGGCTATCAATAACTTCTCCGGCGTCCAATCGTAGGATCGGCGGAGGCAAGATTTAGCTGTACGCGGAAGCCTTTCCGTCGGGAAGCTCAATATCTAGGCTCGAGGAATCTTCAACGAGGAGTTGGGCAAAAATTATATTTTCTTATTCATTCATTGCTTTAAAAAAAATAACAAGCTCTCTATAAATACTAGAATACTACCCTAACTTATTGAATAAAAAAACAAAGATATGGTAAAATAAAAGATACTCCCTCCGTTCCATAGTAGTAGAGTTATTTTGCCATTTTGGTACGTTCCATAGTAGTAGAGTCATTTTCTTTTTTGGTAAAAGTCAACACATTTCTTCCCACCTACTTTACTCTCTCTTACTTTATTCTCTCTACATCTCTCTACCTTTTTCATTTCCTACTTTATCTTCATTTATTTAACTCACCTAACACAACTTTTTCTTAATCTCCGTGCCGAAAAGAAATACCTCCACTACTATGGAACAAAGGGAGTACTAAATAATTGAGATATCTAAGGATTGTATCAGCTTCACAATGTATTCTTTAAAGAATCATGAGAACATTAGTCGCCTTTAATTATATAGAATTGTTCTGCTGGATAAGGTGTGTGGAGGAGCAATCATCTTAAGACAACTTCACTTGCATCTTTATCTTTATATATAAACTAAGAATTAGATAAATATTTTTCTCACTTACTTTTAACTTACCCACCATTCGATGCACAATTAATTAAATTGTTACGGAGCACTAAGATAAACATAAAATGCTACATTTCTTATGTGAGCATCACACTCGTTAGACGTATGTTTAGTGTTGTCGTTTCGAGTTATATATTTAGTTTGATTCTAATACATTAAAAAATGTTATTAAAAATTTGAATTTCACAAAATTCATAAAAGTCAAAGCTCGATTCGCTCGTTTTTTCTATGATTTTAACTAAATTAATAAATTAAGCTTTGATTTTTATGAATTAATAAAATAACAAAAGTTGGAAACCAAATTACTCCCTCCATCTCACAATAAGAGTCACACTTTGCCATTTTTGTTTGTCTCACAATAAGAGTCACACTTTTACCATAAATGGTAAGTAGGTCTCACATTCTACTGACTCACTTCACTCACATTTTATTATAAAATCAATATAAAAAAGTGGGTCTCATATTCCACTAACTTTTCCAATCCACTATTCTTTACATTTCTTAAAAACTGTGTCCATAATAAGAGTGACTCCTATTATGGATGGAGGGAGTATCTGCAAACACAAAAATAACAAAGGTGAACTGAGAAAGAAGTACTCCCTCTGTCCCATTGAAGATGACTCACTTTTTGAAGATGACTCACTTTCCTTTTAGGTTTGTCAACTAAGATGACTTATTACTAAAAATAAATACATCTTTTTCTCTACTTTATTCTCTCTCTTACTTTACTCCCTCCACTTCACACACAAAATAAAATTGTATAAATTCTGTGCCGCCCAAGGAATGAGTCATCTTGTTTGGGACGACAGGAGTATATAATACAGGCAACAAACAAAACAAAATACATAAGCTTCAAATCATGGATATAAATCCTCTTCCAATACTCTGGATGTTAGGCCCGTGTTTCTGATCTTTGTTGCAATTTGTTTTGTTGTTACCATCGTAAACTTCTTCAGATTCTCCATTGATCCAATCTCCTCCGGGAGTGTCTCCAGATGTGGACAGTTCTTGATTTCTAGTTGCGTGAGCTTTGAAATTGCGCCTTCTCCAATTTGCATTGTTCTAAGATTCCACGACTCATTGATGCAAAGGATGTGAAGGCAGGGAAACCCGTTGCACTGGATCACCATTTCTCTACCAGTGTATGCATTTCGCAGTTTGAGGTCATATAGGTTGGGCAGTTTCTCTAGTAATGGCATCGGGTCTTCGTCAAGGCAAGTATTTACCAGTGTCAAGTAAAAAATACCTTGAAGGGAATTATTGGCACTTGGTAGCCTAGCTAGGCGCCCAATTAGTCTGAGTTCCCAGATTCCATTTACAGCACCAATCTCATCCAAACACGGCATACTTCTGAAACAAAACCCTCTCAAGATAAGGTGACGAAGCCTCTCCAACTTAGCTACTGATGCAAAGAGCTTGCCTACATCCGAGTTTTCATCAACTTCTTCAAATGCCCAATTTTCGGACTTCAAGCTCAAGGCCTTACATGCCCAATCATAAATCGAGATGTAGGTCAAGATCTCAAGATCATGTAAAGCGCCAATCTTCAAAGGCTTCCGGAAAATCGCATCACGCATGTACAGATTACGAAGGCATCCCATTTTCCTTACGATACTCGGCATCTCGACCAAAAAGTTCAGATAAATATCAAGAACTTGAAGCTTTTTCAATCCCTTCAACGACCGTGGCACCTCTTGTATGTAATTGTTTCTCAATCCCAAGTATCTTAATTCACCAAATTTGCCGATAGTATCTGATAAAGTCTTCATCCCAAAATCTTCCATGTCGAGTATCTTGAGCAGTTCAAAACTCTCCCAATAAGACGGAGTAGCATTGTCCAGGTAGCGACCACCTCCATGGAATATGAGAGAAACAAGACTTTTGGTGTCTTGGTTAGTGGGATGTTTAAACTCCTCTCTGCCACAATGGATAACATGATGACGAGGATTCTGAGACGGTCTGCTATCCCCATTGCTCCTAAAGATCTCAAAGCCCATTCCACTTTCAGCTTTTTGGATGGATAGCATGTGCAATAGAGGATTGAGATGAAACTTTTCCTCCATTCACGACATCAATAATTGATTGACCAACTAAATTGTTAAGAGAAATTCTTGCATGGTCTAATCCGCTTGCCATACAAATCTGTTCCAACTTTTCTTCCCTCATTATTGCATTTTCCTTAAAAAGGGACATGTGCAAGAAACATGGCTTGTCTAGTTGATCCAATTTATGATACATCGGTTCCAATAACTTCAATGTTTCACGTAAATCAACTGAATCAAAAAGTTCTTCCCATTCAATACCTGATAGTCTTTGTTTTGCTTTCTGCCTCGCAACATCTGTTATAGCTAACGGCAAGCCTCCACATTTTTTCAGCATCTCTTTGCCCTTTCTCTCCAACTCCTTTGAGAATTTGTTCTCAACACTTGTGAATTTATCAATTTTTTTCAAAAACAATTGCCAGCTCTTATCAGAATCCAAAGCTTTCATCTCATGAGTATAATACATGTCTGTTGTTCTAGCCTCATAGCAACTTGTGAACAACAACCTGCTTCCACACTCTGCATACATATGATTAGAACAATTACTTCCTTCGTCGCACAATAAGAGTCCTATTTTGCCGTTTCGGTCTGTCCCACAATAAGAGTCTTATTTCACTTTTACCATTAATAGTAAGTAGACCCCACATTCCATCAACTCATTCCACTCATATTTTATTATAAAACTAATTTATATCGGTGGGACTCTTATTCTACTAACCGATTCAACTCACTCTTCTTTACATTTCTTAAAATTCGTGTCATAACTAAATAGAATTCCTAGTCCTAATCTGGGACGGGAGGAGTAATACAAAAGAGATAATTGAAGGCAAGCTACTTTTGAATTGTGACATTTGGATAGATAAAATTTTATTCCTGAGATAAATAAAAGGACTAAGATACATACATACATTCTTTCGGAAGAGCTTTCAAGATGGATTTCAATTGCATTTCTTCCTGCACGCTGTCGAGGACTATGAAATATGCCTTTCCTTGCAGGTGCTGTCTAAGTACCCGTTGGAGACTTCGATTGTCCATTTCCTCCAACGACGAATCTCTTTCAATTAGCCCCTCATATCCAATGACCATCTGTTGTATCAATTCAATAAATATCTCTTTGTTACTCATTTCACTAGAAAGGCATACCCATGCACAACGCTGGAATTGGCCCTCCACGGCCTTGTACACTTGCCTGGCCAGAGTAGTCTTCCCGATACCAATCATGCCTTTGATAGACAATGTCTGAAAGCGCTTTTTCTTGTTTAAAATCGCTTTCTCGACCAATTGCTTCACGTCTTTCTCCAACCCCACCACAACATCTTCTTCTACAACAACGTTTTTTTCTTCGGTTCCAAAGCTTCTCATGCGCGATTTTGTCATCTTGATCTGCTCTTGGAGGGGATTCAACTTGCAATAGAAACTATCATCGTCAATGCCTTCATATCCGATGTCGACGACATCTTGAGCCATCTCGACAAGGTCAGCGATCAAATATTTTAGCCTACTCCTCTCTCCCAATTCCAAGCATCCCAAGAAATCATACATCTCTTCCACCTCCTTAATTTTGTCCGCCAGCATGGAAAAGTTGTTATTTTCGCAACGGGAACACCGCAGTTGATGCATAATATGCAACATCTCGTCCATGTTTATGGTTTTAGAGGAACTGCACTTATGTATAGAACATAATTAACAATTTAAATTGCAGAATTCATCACTCTATGTTCATTCGATATAAGTTTAAATTTAGTGTAAAGGTCAGATTTTGCCCTAAACATATGATCAAAATACAATTTGATCCAAAACATTCACTTTATGAAAAATAGGTCCATAACAAATGAAAATGTAGACAAAGTAGTCCTTTTTTTTACGGTTCTGTTGAAAAGCTAACGGTCAACGCTAATTGCACAGTGGCATGACCGTTAGTTTTTTGACGGAACCATAAAAAAGGATCACTCCAACAAGGATTTCATTTGTTATGGACCTGTTTTTCAAAAAAGTGAATATTTTGGACCAAATTTGTATTTTGGTCATATGTTTAGAACCTAAATTGTCTTTTACTCTTAAACTTATATCTAAATTCAATCCTATTTTTTTAAATGGTGAGTATTCGATTCAACATACTAAGGCGGTGTTCCTTTTGGAAGATTGTATCCCGAGATTAAATATGTATTTAGTCTGTTTGGTTCATGACATTCAATCCCACAACTCAATCCTAAATGGGTAATCACATGGTAATTAGTCATAGCTAACCTCTCCAACTAAAATAATCTCACAACTCAATTCTAGATTATATCTTGGTACTATTTAGGAAACCGAATACTACCTAAGCATACACGACATTTATCAAGCAGCTTTTTCAAAAACAGTTAGGGTTTATTTGGTACCATGGAAGTGAGGATTTGTATTATAGGCTTAGTTTCACAAATATGTTTAGATTTGAAATTGAATTCCAAATTCAATTCCAATTATATCATTTGAACCAAAGTAAATATTGGGAATTCAAATAGATAATCGCAGCATTAATTTTAAAAACATGGATTCAAACATGTCAAAATTAATTTTAAACGGTCAAAAATCCAAAATTATCACGAAATTGTTAAACTATCGACTTTGATCAATTAATTAGTATCTAGACAAATTTTTCAGCACTTGTAAGCTTAGTACAAATATTAAAAAATCACCACCATCGCAAAAAAAAGGTCATTGAGTAATTTATTACTGAACCAGATCTTCTAAATTGAGTCAGATTTCTGAAAAAAAATTCAAATTTAAACTTCTGGATTTAAAAAAGCAAAACAACATAGTAAGTAGTTATATGATGAACTTTGAAACTATTCAAAGGGAGAAAAGAGAATACTTACCTTTTTGTGAATCTTTCTTCTTATCTTTGCTGGTTTTGAATTGAATTTCCGATTTCTGAGTTTGAAGTGATTTTGAACTACAAATGCTCAAATTCAATTAGTGCTTTAATTGGGACTAATTAGTGGAGAATATAAAAATATTTGTTGTTGATAAATTTTATGAAGACACTAATACCAGACAAAAAACAATACCTAATAATGAGGACAAAAATTAGCTGGCTTCAACAATTGTGTTAACTAAAACAAGTTGGCTTCACAATGTATTCTTTAGAGAATCACGAGACCATTAGTCTCCTTTAATTATATAATTATTCTGTGTGGAGGAGCAATCATCTTAATACAACTTTACTTTCATCTTTATCTATATATAATATAATAATAAAGCCTCTTTAGTTGGTAAATAGGTTAAATAAAACAAGAAATAGATATATAATTTTCTCATATACAAGTTATTTGCATATATACAAAATGGAAAATGAAAGAAAAAAACATACGATCAACTATAACCATATACATATCAACTTCAAACTATGGATCGATATCTTCCTCCCAAATTTCGGAGGTCAAACCTGAATTTCTCATCTTTTTTGCAATGTGTTTGGTTGTTACCATCTTAAACTTTTCAAGGTCAGGCATCGACCTAATCTGTTCCGGGAGTGTCTCCAGATGTGGACAGTTGTTGATTTCAAGTTTCTTGAGATTACACATTGCATCTTCACCAACTTGTATCTTTATTAGATTCCACAATTCATTGATGCAAAGCACTTCCAGCATGTGAAATCCACCATGTTGGATCACCATTTCTCGACCAGTGTATGCATTTCGCAATTTGAGGTATTTTAGGAGACCAGTCTTCTCTAATATTGGCATGGGGTCTTCATCAAGACAAGTATTTATCAATGCTATGTACTCAATCCATTGAGGTAGATTATCTGCACTTGGTAGCCTACCTATGCGCCCATCTAGTTTTAGTACCTTGAGTCTTCCTATAACACCAATTTCATCCAAACATGGCATGCTTCTAAAACGAAACCCTCTTAAGAAAAGATTTTCAAGGTTTGGAAGGTTAGCTAGTGACATAAAGAGCTTTCTTATATCCGAGTTTTCATCAACTTCTTCAATGCCCAACGTTTGGAAGTCATACATTGGCTCGAAGCTTGGGTCCTCGTATGTCCAATCATCAATCGAGATGTATGTTAGGGTCCCCAGATTCCGCAGCCCATCTAATTTCAAAGGCTCCCGGAAAATCACATTAGACATGTGGAGATCACGAAGGTTTCCCATTTGCCCTATAGTATTCGGCACCTCCACCATAAAGTTCAAAGCTATATCAAGAACCTCAAGGTTTTCCAGATGCGCCAACGAGTGTGGGATCTCTTGTATATAGTTGTTTCTCAATCCCAAGTATCTTAACTCAATCAATGCTCCAATATTTTCGGATAAAGTCTTCACCCCAAAATCTTCCATGTCAAGTATTTTGAGTGATTCAAAACTCTCCCAAAAAGACGAGCTAGTGTCGTCCAAGTAGCCACCACCTCCATGAAAGATGAGAGAAATAAGTTGTTTATTATCTTCATTCGTGAAATGATCAAACTTGTCTCTGCCACACTGGATAACACGATGACGGGCATTCTGGGAGGGCCTACAGTCTCCATTGCTCCTTAAGATCTCAAAGCCCATTTCCTCTTTTGCTTTTTTGATTGATATCATGTGTAGTAGAGGATTGAGACGACACTTTGATTTCTCGAACTGCAGCTTCACAACTTCTAGAATCGATCTACTAGCAAAATCCCTTGTAACTTGTCCAAAATCTAATCCATTCGTAGCCCAAATCTGTTCCATTTTTTCTTCTCTCATTATTGCATTTTCCTTAAAAAAGGACAAATACAAGAAATGTGGCTTGATACGTTCTCCCAATTCATGATACATCGGTTCTAATAACTTTAATGATTCACTCAAATCAATTGAATCAAAAAGTTCTTCCCATTCAGTCCCTGAGAGTCTTTGTTTTGCTTTCTGCCTTGCAACATTTATTATAGCCATTGGCAAACCGCCACATTTTTGCAACATCTCTCTGCCCTTCCGCTCCAATTCCTTTGTGAATTTGTTCTCAACACTTGTAAATTTATCAATTTTTTTCAAAAACAATTTCCAGCTCTTGTCAGAATCCAAAGCTTTCATTTCATGAGTATAATTGACATTCTTTGTTCGAAACTCATAACGACTTGTTAACAGCAACCTGCCTTCACTAAGGCCTGCATATGTGTATATATATATAAGCATGATAAGAGCAATTATCACATAAAGGGAACTTGGAAGGCCGATGAAGATATATATATACCTCGAGATGGAAGACATTCCAAGATGTACTTCAATTGCGTTTCTTTCGACATGTTGTCCAAAACTATGAAATATGACGATCCTTGCAGGTGCTGGTGAAGCATCTTTTGTAGACTTCGCGCGTTCATTGCTTCCAATGACGAATCTCTTTCATATCCTACCACCATTTGCTCTATCAGTTTCATAAGTATCTCTTTGTCACTCGTGTCACTAGAAATGCATACCCAAGCATGACGCTGGTACTGGCTAGCGCCAACCTTGTACACTTGTCTAGCAAGAGTCGTCTTTCCAATACCAATCATGCCCTTTATACACAAAACCATAAAGAGCCTAAATTTTTTTAAAATCACTTTGTCAAGAAACTTCTTCACATCTTTCTCCAACCCCACCACAACTTCCTCTTCTTCTTCGTCTCCAGTATTTTTCTCATCAGCTCCAAAGTTTATCATCCGCATCTTTGTCAGCTTGATCTTTTCTTGGAGGGGCTTGACCCTACGGTTATAAAGGGTACCTTCTGTGAAATGATTAATGTCCATGTCCATGAGCTCGTAAGCGAACTCGACCAATTCAGCGATTAAATAATTTAGGCTGCTCCTCTCTTCCATTTTCAAGTCTCTCAAGAAATCCAACACCCCTCTCAGCTCTTTAATTTTGTTCTTGAACATCCAGTCGCAGTCGATGGTTGTACATTCAGCTTGCAAACTCTCGAGATCTTGTATCATCCCTAAGATCACGTCCTCTGGCGTGTTTATGCTTCTACAATCATTGCACTCAATAAGAGCCCTGCATGTATACAAAATAATTACTTATTCCCTAGGCTTTTATTTTCTTGTTCCCAACTCTCAAAAATAGAACGACTCTTTATTTTATTTTTTCTCCACTTTACACAATATAAACAGCATTTTCACGTGCCGAAAAACAAACATTTCATTCAGAATTCGGTGATTAGTTGCACCTGTATATATATCATAGTACTAATGATTACTAAGGTTATACATGCAAATATTTTAGGTTTTTTATGTATATAATTCATGTTGTTATTATATACCTTTTCTCTATTAAATTGGCAAATGTTTTTAGGTAATTTCACAGCCTATCCAGATGTACTGTACACTGCCAAATTTAAATTTTAACTATGACAAATTAACATTATAAACTAAAAATCTATAAATCCTCTTTGAAAAAAAAAATATAAATATTCAGTAAAATTTAATTAGCTTATTTTTGCAATCAAGAATTTTAAAACAACATAACATAATGGAGAGAAAATACTTTTTTGCCTCAGGTTCGAGTCCTCCGTGGTGCTACCTTTAAATTTATATGTTCATTTAACCATAAAAAAAAATTAAAAAAAAAAAGAGAGAGAAAATACCTATTTTTTAAATTCTCTTCTTTCCTTTGCCGCCGTCGAATTGAATTTCCCATTATTTCAGTCACTCACTTTTTCGATGTATCTACGAGCAATTGTGATATCTCTCAGAGTTGAAACAGACTATGTATGAATTACACATTCATAAACTCAATATGGTCAAATTTTAGCACGATAATTTAAAATACTTAAATTTTAATGTAATTTGAGAGTCCACCTGTAACTGAATCTAGCAATAAAATAATTGTATATATAAAAAAAAGTTAGGTCGGTTTAGACAGTTAAAATAATTAAAGTTCACATCAAGAAGCAATGTCCAATTTTCTTCAATAAATGATGTTTGTATTTTCAACATAACTTAATTAATCAAAAGTCTACTCTAAATAATAATTATGTGGTGGATTAGGTGTGGAAGAGAAATCATACGAATTGACTTAATATAAGTTTTGGAATCGAAAATTTAAAACAATTAATCGCTACATGTCTTTGATTTGATCATAAGCTAGAAACAACACTAGAACAATTTCAAGAAAACCAGAAAATTATAGTGCGATTTCAGAATAAACAACAACGTTACGTCCCAATTAGCCCAAAATAAAATTTCTAGTAACTTAACCCAACTTTTGGAAATGGCCATAATATGATCTTCTTAAGGGAAAAATAAATATCCAACTTTAGAAATTACTACTATTATTTTATCAAGCATAATCATAAAAATGCTCTTCGCATTTATATCATTTTATTTGTAAAACGGCTTCGGTTACAATGATCCATGGATTTAAAAAATTGAATATTCGGGGAATACTCCGGCTATTCGATGAACGAACTTATTCGCAAACACACAACAAATTATTTTGCATTCAAATTAAAACTTCTCGATTAGATAGGAAAAACAACGTCATACATAATTATCTAAATAATTCTGAAACTATTGAAATGAGGAAAAGAAATACAGTACCTTTTTAGCGAATCTTTCTTATCTCTGCTGGTTTCTAATTGATTTTCGGATTCAATCACACTCTCTTTTCACAATAATATCAGAATTGGTAGGGATTTTGATCTACACATTCATAAACTCAATTTGGTCAACTTTTAGCAAGTTAAGTAAATGGAGAATATAACAATAATTTGCCAAAAAGGATAGCTGGACTAGACAATTAATAATGTAAACCATGTGAAAGGGACACAATTGACAATAAAATAAGGGGAAAATAGCTGGATTATATAATTTCCTTAAGAATCTCAAGATCATAACTCAGTCTCCTCTGATTATATAATTATTTCGCTGGGTGTGAAAAAGGTAAAAACCAATCATATTTATTTTATGATGAAAACTAGGATTAGAAAATTACTTTTCATTTTTCACTTTGAAAAGTTATAAAATTGATACGAAATTAGTCAAAAATTGTGATTTAAATAATAATTTTTTTAATAAGTTGTTTTTTTATACAGCTTTCAAGTTTCAATGCACCTTTCATCATAAATAAAATCTAATTAAATTGGCACTGGGCCGGAATCAGCCCAATGTAATTGGGCCTAAATTTTAGACCCGGGCTTTTTTTTTTATCATTGACTGTTTACGTTTGTTATTTATGGCAATTTTTTTGTTGTACATTTCAATATGATCTCAATTAGGTTATATTAGCTCTTCCATTATGATCTCCATTAGGTTATATCACAGCCAACCGAAATGCTGTCCACTTGTTGGACGAAGTGCCTTCATGAATCTGGTACGCTGAGAGGTGCTTGATACGAGTTCCCCTATAACACCGCCCGTGCAGCAGGAGAAGACACTTGAGGAGCATGAAACAGAGCCCGAGGTAGCAGGGGAGACGCCACCAGCAAGGAGCGATCGAGAGAAGGGTGAAGCGGCGACGACAAGAACTGTGAGGCCAAGAGATAAGCTGAAACCGCCGAGCAAGTTCCAGAGTTGAAGGAGCGAGAGTTTCTTTTATTTTATTATTTTTGAACTTTTGTTATTTTGAACTCTATTTTAATTATTGTTGAGTCGGGCCTTAATTATAAGCCCCGTTCGGGTTTTCTTTGCGGTTCTTTCCCGAATGCCTAAGTTAGGTCGAACCGCCCTAGGGTCCTTAGTATAAAAAGGGGTATTTCATTTGCCAATTTCATGAATGGAATATTTTACCCTAAAAACTATCGTGTGCATCAAGAATTCTCTTAATTTTCCTTTGCCGTTGACGGAATACGTCCGTGAACCAGCAGAGTCGTGATCTCCCTTACGAGTTTGTCAAAGGGTCGATCATTATCCCTTCACGAGACGATCGATTACCGGTCTATGCGGAGAACATACGCATCAACTGGTGCTTTCATCCCGTACTCAATGACAACAACAAACCTAGGACCATCCTCATCAGAATTACAGATGAACGAGACCACACCAGCACTCTAGATTGAGCATCCACGGCGAACCGTACTGGGAAATCAGTTGGATTTGGATAAGGCGACGGATCCGATCACAGTAGGGTTCGAGCGGCTGAACGCTCGTTTTGACAGTTTGGACCGCTGTGTCGATTCGTTAGAGCGTCCTCGCCCTTTTCCCATTGAGGTCGACGATGCTGACCTTGATAAGGCCGACCGGGAGTGGGAGGGAATTTGATGACCGCTCCTATTTACCAAGAGGTCGTGGTCGAGGCAGGGCCATTCGCGGCAGCCGGCAGGATCGCGGCGGCGAAGGTTTGTATTCGGCCCGTGGGGGGCGTGACCATCACCGGCGTGGTGACAGGGATGGAAGGATGAATCGCCGGCGGGATAATTGGGATCCCCCTCCACGAGGGTATGATGATTGGGGCGACGAAGAACAGTATGACGATCATGCGATGACAGTGTGGGACCCACCACAACGACGAGGGCTCTATAATCGCCAATATTCTGATTCCTCCACAGGTGTAAAAATGGACGCGCCACATTTTGACGGCTCTGATGCGGCCAATTGGATTTCGCGGGTCCAATACTACTTCGACCATAAACGGATTCCAGAAACAGATCGTCTCCATTATGTGGTCATGTTATTCGACCATCCCGCCTCAGAATGGATCTTTAATTATCGGGCGAACAATGGATTCTTTACTTGGCCTGAGTTTCTGGAGGATGTTCGATACTGTTTTGACCCGCATAGTTTCAGGAACTACTATGGATTGATTGTTAAGCTAGTTCAGACGACAACAGTAGCGGACTATCATGCTACGTTTGAACGATATCTTAACCGTGTGGACGACCTTTCCGAATCAGCCCTGATCCCGATTTTTATTCAAGGGCTTAAACAACCGTTACAAGAAAAAGTCGAGTTGCAGCATCAGAATTCCTTGGCCGAGGCGATGGCTTTGGCTCTGCGTTTGGCAGCAACACAGGAGGAACGACCTCAACAGGGGCAATCATATTCTCGACGACAGTGGACGAGCAGGGACAATCGATTGTCCACAGCCCCTGTTCCAAATGTGCTACCTGTCTCGGGAGGACCTACTCCAGTGGCCCAGACCACCGAATTGCAAAGTCGCGAACCCAATCGATATCGAGTGCAGCCGGTTCTTGTCTCCAATGCCGAAAAATCAGAGAGAGCTCGAAAGGGGTTATGCTATCATTGCCCAGAAAAATGGGTTCCGGGCCACATTTGCAAAGTGAAACTCCTCTGCTACATGGACGATGAGGTTGAAGTGCACCAGGAGGACAGATGAGGTGAGCAGATTCCAGAGGAGGAGATAATCACGGCTGACTTATCACAGCTTACACGCGCTGGATGGCCGCGGGAGCTCGAAGCCGTTTATTGTACAGGGCACAGTGGGAGCAACTCCGGTGAGAGTATTAATTGACACGGGTGCCACGCTCGATTTCCTCCACCCGAGGATTGCGGAGAAATTACAATTGGAATTGACACCGATTCGCCCGTTTCGGGTGTTAGTAGGTAACGGTGCGTCATTACTTTGTACTCATATATCTCGTGGTACAAAACTTTCTCTGCAAGGTACCTGTTTTTTGGTGGATCTTCATATTCTTGCCCACCATGGACCAACGTCATTTTGGGGATGAAGTGGTTAGAATCATTGGGGAAAATTTCCGCAGATTTTGTCGAGAAGACTTTGGAATTTACTAAGGAGGGGCAGTCGGTGTTTTTACGGGGCATAATGCCAGGCCCACGACAGATTTCCCTACACTCATTATCGATATTGACGGCACAGGCGGCTGAACACGAGTTCTATGAAATTGTGCCTCTCGACAGCGGAGTGGGGCCGACAGAACACAACGCACATGAGGATTTTCCCGCTGACCTTCCAACTGATATCTTGACAATCTTGGAGGAACACTGGGCAGTTTTTGAACAGCCGTGCGGCATGCCCCCCTCGCGCCCATTTGACCACCGAATTCATCTGTTGCCCAACACGAAGCCAGTTAATGTTCGTCCATACAGGTATCCGTATTTTCAGAAGGCAGAAATCGAGAAACAGGTACGAGATATGTTGGAGCAAGGCATCATTCGACACAGTCACAGCCCTTTCTCGTCCCCAGTGCTCCTAATTCGAAAGAAAGATGGAACCTTCCGTTTTTGTATAGACTACCGAGCTCTTAATAAGGCTACCGTCCCGGATCATTTTCCGATTCCGACAGCCGACGAACTGTTTGATGAGTTGGGCAAGGCCAAATATTTTACTAAGCTGGATCACCGTTCCGGATACCATCAAATTCGTATGAAGGAGACCGACATATTCAAAACAGCATTTCGAACTCATGACGGCCACTTTGAGTTCCTCGTGATGCCGTTCGGCCTCACAAATGCGCCTTCCACCTTCCAGGCTGCCATGAATGCAATTTTCCAGCCCTTACTCCGGAAATGTGTTATCGTATTCTTCGATGATATTTTGATTTACAGTCCGACGCTCGAGCTGCATGGGCAACATTTGACGGAAGTTTTGAAGCTGCTTCGCCAGAACAGTTTTTTTGTTAAACCGTCTAAATGCTCTTTCTGTAGTTTGACGGTCGAGTATTTGGGTCACATCATTTCGGGGGTCCAGCTCAAGGCGGATCCCTCTAAGTTGGAAGCAATGACAGCCTGGCCAACGCCGAGTACAGTAAAGCAATTAAGGGGTTTCTTGGGTCTGACGGGTTACTATCGCAGATTCGTCAAGCACTATGCCATGATAGCAGCTCCCCTCACAGATTTGCTAAAAAAGGAGGCATTTGTTTGGTCTCTTGAGGCCGAGGCAGCTTTTGTAGAACTTAAGAAGGCTATGACTTCGGCCCCGGTGTTACAACAACTCCCAGATTTCGGTGTGCCTTTTTGTGTGGAGACGGGCGCATCGGATGTGGGAATTGGAGCGGTATTAATGCAGCTTGGTCACCCTATTGCGTTCTTTAGTAAGAAGTTGGGTCCCCGGCGTCGAGTCGCTTCGACGTATCACAAGGAATTATACGCCATTGTGGAGGCCGTGCAGAAATGGCGTCAGTATCTCTTGGGGAGGGAGTTTATCATTAGGATTGATCAGAAAAGTCTCAAGGAATTGCTACAGCAAGTCGTACAGACTCCGGATCACAATTATATGTCAGGAAGCTTATGGGATACAAATTTGTGATCGAGTACAAGCATGGAATCACCAATAAAATAGCTGATGCATTGTCTAGACAACACGAAGCGGGTGTTGACCAGCCCGAAGGGGCACGTTCAAATACCTCAAACAGCGGCGTGGACCCCGACGAACATTACACTACAGCCGATCAGTTGCTAGCGATCACGGCGAGGCCAATTCCAGGCATGATGCAGTTACTGCGAGATGAGACCGCTTCCATACCCGAGCTGTTGGAACTCGCGGGTAAGATTAAGGCCGGAAAGGCTCCGCCGCATTTGGCATGGGCAGATGGCCTCATATATTATAACCGCAGGGTGTTAGTAAGCGTGAGATCTAAGGCGAAACGTACTTTATTGGAGGAGCATCATTGCTCGCCGATCGCGGGGCACCCTGGACACGAGAGAACTTTCTGTTTGCTGGCAGCAGGGTTCTTTTGGCCGAAGATGAGCAAAGATGTTGTTAATTTTGTGAATGAATGTGTGGTGTGTCAGTCCACGAAGCACTCTACACGGAAACCGGCCGGGTTATTGCAGCCCCTGCCAGTCCCGTCGCAAGTTTGGGAGGATGTGTCGATGGACTTCATCACGGGGCTTCCTCAATCCCGTGGATATACTTCTATTATGGTGGTGGTAGATAGACTCTCTAAATATGCTCATTTTGCGCCTCTACCCACCAGATTTGACGCTATTCGAGTTGCTTAGTTGTTCGTGAATGCGGTGGTCCGGCACCACGGTTTTCCTAAGACCTTGGTCTCGGATAGGGATTCGGTCTTCCTTAATGCGACATGGGAGGAAATGATGCGATTGAGTGGCACCAGACTTCATTTTTCTACGGCTTATTATCCACTCGGATGGTCAAACAGAGGTTCGTAATAGGGGCTTGGAACAATATCTGCGGGCTTTTACAGCGGAGAAGCCGTCAAAGTGGGAAATTTTTTTACCGTGGGCTGAACTGGCCTTAAATTGTTTTCATCATTCGGGTTTGGGCACGTCCCCTTATCGAGCACTATATGGGTGAGACCCGCCTTCGTTAGTGGCCACCCCGCCGTCGGCCAAAACGCCCCCCAACGTGGCAGAGATGATCAGGCAGCGGGGGGAGTTGTTGGTGACACTACGTCAGAATCTTCTTCGTGCCTAGCAGCGCATGGTGGAAGGAGCTAACCGCCACCGCCGCCACGTCGAGTATGAGGTGGGAGATGTGGTTTGGCTGAAGCTGCAACCCTATCGACAACATTCGGTGGCCAAGCCGTTGTCTGCAAAGCTCGCACCACGTTACTATGGTCCTTTTGAGATTTTGGAGAGAGTGGGGCCTGTGGCGTACAAACCTGCGCCTGCCGGAGGGGAGCAGAATTCACAACGTCTTTCATGTGAGTCTCTTGCGGGAATTTGTGGCCGGAGATGGGGATGTAGACGGGGTTAAACTTCCGCCGGAGTTTGTGGGTAATCGACCGGTGATATTACCGGTGGCGATATTGGAGGAAAGAGTCAGTTGGCGTGATGGAAAGTCAGAAAGGCAAGTTCTGGTTCGGTGGGAAGATGATGAGGCCACGCCGACTTGGGAGCCCGTGGATGAAATGAGTCGTCGATTTCCGGATATTCGCCTTGAGGGCAAGTCGATCCTTAACGGAGGGGGGGTTGATACGAGTTCCCCTATAACACCGCCCGTGCAGCAGGAGAAGACACTTGAGGAGCATGAAACAGAGCCCGAGGTAGCAGGGGAGACGCCACCAGCAAGGAGCGATCGAGAGAAGGGTGAAGCGGCGACGACAAGAACACTGAGGCCAAGAGATAAGCTGAAACCGCCGAGCAAGTTCCAGAGTTGAAGGAGCGAGAGTTTCTTTTATTTTATTATTTTTGAACTTTTGTTATTTTGAACTCTATTTTAATTATTGTTGAGTCGGGCCTTAATTATAAGCCCCGTTCGGGTTTTCTTTGCGGTTCTTTCCCGAATGCCTAAGTTAGGTCGAACCGCCCTAGGGTCCTTAGTATAAAAAGGGGTATTTCATTTGCCAATTTCATGAATGGAATATTTTACCCTAAAAACTATCGTGTGCATCAAGAATTCTCTTAATTTTCCTTTGCCGTTGACGGAATACGTCCGTGAACCAGCAGAGTCGTGATCTCCCTTACGAGTTTGTCAAAGGGTCGATCATTATCCCTTCACGAGACGATCGATTTCCAGTCTATGCAGAGAACGTCCGCATCAGTGCTCCAATGGCACATGATATCATAGCTACAAACACGAATTTTCGGGAAAGAAAGTACTCCCTCCGTTTGCAAATAGGAGTCGCATTTCTTTCTCAACATATTTTATAAGTTCAGATAGTTTAATTGTAGATGAAAACTGTAAACCAAATTATATACAAACACACAATAACAAGGGTGGTAAACTGAGAAAGGAGAATAAAATACATAAGCTTCAAATCATGGATATATATCCTCCTCCACTATTCTGGATGTTAGGCCTGAGTTTCTGATCTTTGTTGCAATTTGTTTGGTTGTTACCATCGTAAACTTCTTCAGATTCTCCATTGACCCAATCTCCTCCGGGAGGGTCTCAAGACGTGGACAGTTCTTGATTTCTAGTTCCCTAAGGAATGGCATTGCACCTTCTCCAATTTGCATTTTTCTAAGATTCCACAACTCATTGATGCAAAGGACACTAAGCCAGGGAAACCCGTTGCACTGGATCACCATTTCCCTACCAGTGTATGCATTCCGCAGTTTGAGTTCTTGTAGGTTGGGCAGTTTCTCTAGTACCGGCATCGGGTCTTCATTAAGGCAACTATTTACCAAAGTCAAATAAGAAATACCTTCAAGGGAATTTGGTAGCCTAGCTAGGTGCCCATCCAGTCTGAGTTGAAAGACTCCCTCTAAAGCGCCAATCCCATCCAAACACGGCATACTTCTAAAACGGAATCCCTTCAAGATAAGGTGATCAAGGCTCACCAACTTAGCTAGTGAAGCAAAGAGCTTGTCGACATCCGAGTCTTCATCAACTTCTTCAACACCCAATTTTAGGAGAATTTCCATGGTCTCCAAGCATGAGGCCTCATATGTCCAATCATAAATCGAGATGTAGGTCAAGATCTCAAGATGAGGTAAAGCGTCTATCTTCAAAGGCTTCCGGCAAATCACATCGCGCATGTATAGGTTACGAAGGCACCCCATTTCCCTTATGATATCCGGCATCTCGACCAAAAAGTTCAGATATATATCAAGAGCCTGAAGATTTTTCAAGCCCCCCAACGACCGTGGCACCTCTTTTATATAATTATTTCTCAATCCCAAGTATCTTAATTCATCCAATTTCCCGATATCATCCCATAACGTCTTGATCCCAAAATCTTCCATGTCGAGTATTTTGAGTAGTTCAAAACTCTCCCAATAAGACGGACTAGCATTGTCTAAGTAGCCACCACCTCCGTGGACAATGAGAGAAATAAGGTGTTTCCCGTCTTGATTTGTGGAATGTTTAAACTCCTCTCTGCCACAATGGATAACACGATGACGAGGATTCTGAGAGGGTCTACTATCTCCATTGCTCCTATATATCTCAAAGCCCATTTCCTCCTCTGCTTTTTGGATGCATAGCATATGTAATACAGAATTGAGGTGAAACTTTTTTTTCCCTCCAGGAAGGACATCAATAATAGATTGACTAACTAAGCCGTTAGCCGAAATTCTTGCTTGGTCGAATCCACTTGCCATCCAAATCTGTTCCAACTTTTCTTCCCTTATTATTGCATTTTCCTTAAAATGGGACATATGCAAGAAACGTGGCTTTTCTAGTTGATCCAATTTATGATACATCGGTTCTAATAACTTCAGTGATTCGCGTAAATCAACTGAATCAAAAAGTTCTTCCCATTCCATACCTGAAAGCCTTTGTTTTGCTTTCTGCCTTGCAACATCTAGTATAGCTATCGGCAAACCCCCACATTTTTTCAGCATCTCTTTTCCCTTCCTCTCCAACTCCTTTGAGAATTTATTCTCAACACTTGTAAGTTTATCAATTGTTTTCAAAAACAATCGCCAGCTTTTATCAGAATCCAAAGCTTTCATCTCATGAGTATGATAGACGTATATTCTTCTATACTCATAGCAACTTGTGAACAACAACCTACTTCCACACTCTGCATATATATGAGTATTCTATGTTAGTGTACTAATATACATCGGTATATATCGGTATTTTGTATGTGTAATATCAATTTATGTAGAACACAATATCAATTTGTTTTACACAGTATAAGTATACATGTTAAAATCACTAGAAATCATAATTAATTAAATGTCATGTGACATGTTAATGATATATTGGATGAGGTGTGATTCGTTGCTAACTTTCTTAAGTTGTTAACTCTGCTAACTCGTCAACGCAGTGTATTAAAAATGTCAACATGATCACTTTGAAATGTCAACAAAACTTAGTTCATATTTTAATACATAACTTTCTTAAGTTGCTAACTCTGCTAACTCGTCAACAGTATATTAAAAATATCAACACGATCACTTTGAAATGTCAACATAAACTTAGTTGATATTTTAATACACTATATTGACATCGATATTTAAAATGTCAACATGGTATATTTAAATGTCAACACAAATTTGTGTTGTTATTTTAATGTGACCGTGGACATTTTTAATATACTGTGTTGATGAGTTAGCAAGTTAGCAATTTAAGAAAAGTTAGCATAATAACACACCCCTCCAATATAGGATTGGTTCCACGATATCACTTTAAGAAGAATTCTAAGAAGAACATATAAAACAAAAGGAGGAGATATTTACCTTCACGCGGAAGAACTTTCAAGATGGATTTCAATAGCATTTCTTCCAACGTGTTGTCGAAAACTATGAAATATGCCATTCCTTGGAGATGCTGGCGAAGTATCCGTTGGAGACTTCGATTGTCCATTTCTTCCAACGACGAATCACGTTCAATTAGTCCACCATATCCAACTTCCATCTGTTGTATCAATTCCATTAATATCTCTTTCTTACTCGTGCCACTAGAAAGGCATACCCACGCACGACGCTGGAATTGGCCCTCAACGGCCTTGTAGACTTGCCTGGCAAGAGTTGTTTTCCCGATACCAATCATGCCTTTGATAGACAAAGTCTGAAAGCGCATATCCTTGTTTAAAATCGTTTTCTCAACCAATTGCTTCATGGCTTCCTCCAACCCCACCACAACTTCCTCTGCTTCTTCTCCTCCTCCTCTTTTTTCATCGGTTGCAAAGTTTATCATGCGTGATTTTAACATCTTGATCTGATCTTGGAGGGGATTCAACTCCCTGTAGAAATTATCCATGTCAGTGCCTTCACATCCAATGTCCGCGACATCTTGAGCAATCTCGACAAGGTCCGCAATCAAATATTTTAGCTTACTCCTCTCTCCCGATTCCAAGCGTCCCAAGAAATAGCTCATGTTTTCCATCTCTTCGAGTTTGGCCTCCAGCATGGAAGAGTTGATATTCTCATAAATATAACGCGCATCCATCAGCTCGTTAATAATATCCCAGATCGCGTCCATTTTTATGCTTTTAGAGAAACTGCACTTATGTATACAACATATTTAAGAATTTGCATTTGCATTTGCAATTGAATTCCAATTCCAAATCCTCCCATTTGAGTTTCATAGCCAGAGTAAATATTTGCCATTTGGAATTTCAAATAGATATAAAAGTGACCACCTCCCAAATACACACAAAGCGCATGAGCACACACAAACAACATACACTACACAAATCACACAAACCCAACATTGCACATTGCACTACAAAACACATAAGCTCGCCCCCAAACGGCTCAAAATATATTGAAAAATAAGGTAGAAATCCATAATGTAAATAAATTATAAATTCCAAATGTTCAATTTAAAGCCAATGTTAATTTTGGTTGTTTTTTTTTCGGCATACGAAACAAAGAAATTAAAATTAGAATACAGTTTTATATCAATTGCTTCACCCTAACAAATTAATGATTCGGAATTCAACTAGAATATAAATATTTATCAATTACTTCATTCCAATTCCATGGTATCAATTGCTTCTTTCAATCATAAGATTTTGTATATAGACTTTAATTTGATAATTACAGCATTAATTTTAAAAACATGGATTTAAACGGTTAAATCTATCCAAAATTATCACTAAATTGTTACAAACTATCGACTTTGAGCAATTAATATCTAGACAAATTTTTCAGCACTTGTAAGCTTAATACAAATATTAAAAAAATTCAGCACCATCGCAGAAAAAGGTCATTGAGTAATTCATATACTGAACCAGATCTTCTAAATTGAATCAAATTTATGAAAACAAAAAATTTCAAATTCAAACTTCTGGATTAAAAAGCAAAACAACATAGTGCGGTTTGAAACTATTCAAAGGGAGAAAAGAAAATACCTTTTTGTGAATCTTTCTTCTGATCTTTGCTGGTTTCGAATTGATTTTCTGATTTCAGAGTTTGAAGTGATTTTGATTAACAGGTGCTCAAGTTCAACTAGTGATTTAATTAGGATTAAGTGGAGAATATAAAAATATTTCTTATTTATAAATTTTATGAAGACACCAATGCTAGACAAAAAAAAATACTGATAATGGGGACAAAATTAGGTGGCTCCGACAATTGTGTTAATACTATATAGTATTAATTCTTGTTTCACATGCATGATACTTTTCACAATGCACTATTCTTTTAAGAACATAAGTCTCCTTTAATTATTATTATGCTGGATTAGGTGTGGAAGAACAATCATCTTACTACAAACTTTATTACATCTTTATCATTATATAGTAATCCATATAATAAATAATAATAGAGCCTCTTTAGTAGGTAGATAGAGAACTCTCATCATCAAATGCTAAATTCTATAATCATGTTTGAAATTTGGGCCTTGCTAGAAGTTTAGACTGGGCCGGGATATCGATTCATTGATGAGAAAAAATATATAGTTGACAACCAGCCCAAGTGATACATAGTTCATATTTTTATATGGGCTAAAAAATTAAATATATTTCATGTTATAGCAATTTATTCAATTGTATTCTACAAGCTCCTTGACCTTGTAGTATAATTAGAGAGTTGAATAATTGTATATTTGGAGCCCATAAGAAAATGTAGGATTGGGCAAGCCCATATCCGATACTTTTAATTTTTGGGCACAAATATATTGGGTAATTAAATTATTCCATCCAAAATCAAAATCTGATTAATTCACTAGTCAACAAATAATAATTATCTTTGAGTTCCAAGGTTGAAAATTCCTTCATCGGCCTTAGATCCTCAGTTTTTGCTTAATGTTTAAATGTAGAGCAATATTTTGTAGAAAGGTTTAAAACATATGGAAAAATGTTCTTCTCCATTTAAACTATGAAAGTAAAAGATACTATGATACACTCAGCCATCAAATGATAGCAAGGATGAAATACTGAGTAAACAAATACAAAAAATTCAAGACTGATTTCTGTACCTTCTTTTCCCATTTAAATTACAGTAGCAAGTTTTGAAGCAGAAGAAAAGAAGTTGCTGATCTATAAACATCCTATGATAATAACGAGAAACATCGTTGATGGTGAAGCCGATCTCCTTTGCTTTTCCTATTCGATCAGGCTGTCGTGACAGATTTCAGTTCTACTTCTTCAATTTCCATCGAATGAGACGAAAAGGGCAATGTAGATTTTCCAATAACTACAGGATTTTCTGGCTCGCTATCTCTATGTACAACTTGGGGTGATCAAGAACTGCCGGCGACCTCTGCTGCGCGTTGCCTCATCATTTCCATTACAGCAGCCCTTCGTCGTGAATCTGACTGTTGCTGCAGCCTTCTCAGGTGTTCCTTCAGGTCCCTGCATCGAACATGAGAGGATTTAGACGAGCATGCTTAAGACGATAAAAGGGAGAACTATGATGTTGACAAAGTAGTTTTGTGAACAAACCAGCAACGTGGTACACCGCAGTTGGATTCTTTGCAGGCTCGGGCGTGAAGCTGGAGGAGGTTCCACATTTTCTTACACAAATGACAGCCTCCCGAAGCACGCTTTTTGCACTGGATGCCATGGCGGAAAAGGCCTTTGACCTTGCGACAGTTTGGATACTGGCAAAGGGGTGACCGGCACTGGATGCCATGGCGGAAAAAATTCACTTTCAAGATTCTCATTATCTTTAGTTTCATCAGGAACTTCAGCAATGTCAACCTGCAGATTCATAAATTTCTCAGTCCAAATCGTAAGCTCAAACAAATTAAATCTGGCGAAAAATATACACTCAACTAACCAGATAGATATATCAACTTCAAACTATGGATGGATATCCTCCTCAATAATTTCAGAGGTCAAACCTGAATTTCTGATCTTTGTTGCAATGTGTTTTGTTGTTACCATCTTAAACTTTTGCAGTTCAGACATCCACCTAATCCGTTCCGGGAGTGTCTCCAGATATGGACAGTTGTTGATTTCTAGTTTCCCGAGACTCCACATTGCATCATCATCAACTTGTATCATTCTTAGATTCCACAATTCATTGATGCAAAGCACTTTGAGTGTTCTAAATCCGCCTTGCTGGATCACCATTTCTCGACCAGTGTATGCATTTCGCAATTTGAGCTTGTATAGGATACCGAGCTTCTCTAATATTGGCATGGGGTCTTTATCAAGACAAGTATTTACCAATGCTATGTAAGTAATCCATTTAGGTAGCTTATCAGCACTTGGTAGCCTATCTATACGCCCATCTACTTTTAATACCATGAGTCCTTGTATAGCACCAATTTCCTCCAAACACGGCATGCTTCTAAAACGAGACCCTCTTAAGAATAGATATCTTAAGTTTGGAAGCTCAGCTAGTTTTGCAAAGAGCGTGCCTACATCGGAGTTATCATCAACTTCTTCAATGCCCAAAGTTTGGAAGTCATACATTATATTGAAGCCCGGGCCCTCAAATGTCCAATCATAAATCGAGATATATGTTAGGGTCTCCAACTTCCACAGCGCATCTACTTTCAAAGGCTTCTGGAAAATCACATCAGACATGTGAAGAAAACGAAGGTTGCTCATTTGCCACATAATATCCGAGACCTCCACAATAAAGTTCAAAGCTATATCAAGAACCTCAAGGTTTTCCAGGTGCACCAACGAGTGTGGAATCACTTGTAAGTAATTGTTTCTCAATCCCAAGTATCTTAATTCAACCATTGCACCGATTGTTTCGGATAAAGTCTTCACTCCAAAATCTTCCATGTCAAGTATCTTGAGTAGTTGAAAACTCTCCCAATAAGACGAGCTAGCTTCGTATAAGTAGCCACCACCTCCATGGAAGATAAGAGAAATAAGATGTTTGCTACCTTCAATTGAGAAATGATTAAATTTGTCTCTGCCACAAACGATAACACGATGACGGGCATTCTGAGAGGGCCTACTGTTTCCATTGCTCCTTAAGATCTCTAAGCCCATTCCTTCTTCCGCTTTTTGGATTGATATCATGTGTAACAGGGGATGGAGGCGACACGTTCTTTTCGTAACTTTCTTCTTCACTACTTCAAGAATCGATCTATCAACAAAAATTTTTGTAGCTAGTACAACATCTAATCCATTTGCAGCCCATATCTTTTCCATTTTTTCTTCTCTCATTATTGCATTTTCCTTAAAAAAGGAAAAATACAAGAAATGTGGCTTGAGTTCTTCCTCCAATTCATGATACATCGGTTCCAATGATTTCAACGATTCACTCAAATCAATTGAATCAAAAAGTTCTTCCCATTTAATCCCCGAAAGTCTTTGTTTTGCCTTTTTCCTTGCAACATCTATTATAGCTATCGGCAAACCTCCACATTTTGTCAGCATCTCTTTGCCCTTCCTCTCCAACTCTTTGGAGAAATTAATCTCTTCACTTGTAAATTTATTAATTGTTTTCAAAAACAATTTCCAGCTGTTATCAGAATCCAAAGCTTTCATCTCATGAGTATAATTGACATCAGGTGTTCTAAACTCATACCGACTTGTTAACAGCAAAATCGACCTGCTTCCAAAAATGTCTGCATATATTTATATATAGAGCTGTGATCAAATAATAACTAATTTCAATTTAAATTAAAATTATCATCACAAAGACATGATGTAAATTTAAATATGAACATAAAGCCATAAGTTTATCAACTTATGTTAATAATTGTAATATTCAAAACTGAAAGAGTTATACGTTCTGTACTGGAAATTAGTTTATTATAACGTGACCCTGTATGATACATGACAAGAACAATTATTACAAAAAGAAACTTGGAAGGCTAATGAACAGTGAAATTTGGATTAATTATTATGGTAGATTGTTTGATGTAGTAATTTGATACGGTCCCACAACTGCCGGCTCCCAGACAGCCGAGATCATGAAAGCAACGCCGGAGACAAGAGCGGAAGGTCGTGAGCAATGGCTGTTGGGTTATAAACCCATCCCACATCGGATGAGGGAGGGAAGTTGGAAGGTGTATATAATTCATGTCCAATCCCAATTAGTTTGAGGCCTTTTGGGAGTGACCCAAAAACAAATCCGTGCGGGCTTGACCCAAAGCGGACAATGTCAAACTAATGTTGCAGTCGACGATCCTAACAAATGGTATAGAGCCCAAATGGCTATGGGTCAGGCCTGGATGAGCCTCGGTAAGGGTCGGGCCCTGAAAGATTCGGGTTAGAGTCGGGCCATGTATGATATAGGGGCCAGGGCTGGAACGACCCATGTTCGTGTCGACTGTGTTCCCGATGTGGTCTCGGTTTGAGGGGAGGTTTGTTGGGTTACAAACTCATCCCACATCGGATGAGGGAGGGAAGATGGAAGGTGTATATAATTCTTGTCTAATCCCAATTAGTTTAAGGCCTTTTGGGAGTGCCCAAAAACAAATCCGTGCGGGCTTGACCCAAAGCGGACAATATCAAACTAATGTGCAGTCGACACGAACATGGGTCGTTCCAGCCGTGGCCCCTAGGTCATCCAGGGCCCGACTCTAACCCGAGTCTTTCAGGGCCCGACCCTTACCGGGGCTCATCCAGGCCCGACCCATAGCCACCTGGGCTCTGATACCATTTGTTAGAATCGTCGACTGAAACATTAGTTTGATATTGTCCGCTTTGGGTCAAGGCCGCACGGATTTGTTTTTGGGTCACTCCCAAAAGGCCTCAAACTAATTGGGATTGCACAGGAATTATATACACCTTGCAACTTCCCTCCCTCATCCGATGTGGGATGGGTTTGTAACCCAACAATGGCCACAAGAACCATCCATTGCAACGATGAAGCCAAAGAGGAACGTACGTCCGCCCGAGAAGTTGGGCGACTTCGTTCCCAAATAAACCATTGTTTAGATAATCGTTTTATGTTTTATTATTTTTGGATATTAGTATTTTTATTATTATTTAATTTTTAGTAAGTGTCGAGCGTAGTTATAAGCTCCGTTTTGGGTTATCTTTGTTGATTATTTCCCGAGATGACTAGGAGGTCGAATCAACCCTGAGGTCCTTAGTCTATGAATAGGGCTTTTGTTCATACTCTCAATTATGAATGAAAATATTATTTTTCCACACATATTGTGATTATTTCGTAAGCCCTAGTTCTCACGCTGCCCGACGGAAAAACCGCGCACAGTCTGAAACTAAATTTTTTGTCGACCCTATGCTAGGGCGTCAGAACCCTTAACATAATTAATTTGGGTTAAATATAATTTATAGTCTAAATTTTCCAATCAATTTTAGTTTATAGCATGAGTGTTTATTTACTTTTGTGTAGCCTGAATTTTGAGAAAATTTCCAATTATGGTCCGGTTAAAATTTCATCGAAGATAAACAAAACGAACGAAGATATATACCTGGAGATGGAAGACATTTCAAGATGTACTTCAATTTTGTTTCCTTCAACATATTGTCCAAAACTATGAAATATGACAATCCTTGCAAGTGCTGGCGAAGCATATGTTGGAGACTCCGGTTGTCCATTTCTTCCAATGACGGATCTCTTTGATATCCTTCCACCATTTGATGTATCAGTTTAATAAGCATCTCTTTGTTAGTCGTGCCACTAGTAATGCATACCCAAGCATGACACTGGAACTGGCTAGCGCCGGCCTTGTACAGTTGTCTGGCCAGAGTTGTCTTCCCGATACCAATCATGCCTTTTATAGACATAATCTGTGAGCCATTAGAATTTTTTAAAATCGCTCTCTTAACCAACTTCTTAACGATTTCCTCCAACCCCACCACAACTTCTTCTTCTTTTTTTTCATCTCCAATATTTTTCTCATCAGGTCCAAAGTTTATCATCTCGATCTGATATCTGAGGCCCCTTAACATGGCAGTTTTATAACAATCATTCAAGCTAATCATTTCCATATAATCTTGACCGAACTCAACCAAGTCATCTATTAAATATTTTGGCATGCTCCTCTCTTCCATTTTCATGTCTCTCAACAAATCCAATATCTCTTTCAGCACTTCAATTTTGCCCTCGAGCATCTCACGCTCGTCCATATCGGTACATGTAACATGTAAACTCTCGAGATCTTGAATTTTCCCTAAGACTTCGGCCTCCGCCATGTTTAAGCTTTTACGGTAACTGCACTTAACAAGATCAAAATAATTACTCCCCTATTTACAACTTTCTATTTAGCCTTTTTTTTCTTTTCCCCTATTTGTGTCTTGTTTCAAAAATTGAGAGAATTATTATGATAAAGGATGTCCCACTCAAAGTGACACGTTTCTTAACGGGAAAATTACCAAATATTTCAAAGAAAGATTGTCAACTTCTGATCCTCCTTTTTTTACTCTATTTAAGATTTCCATGCAACTTAAATTTGGTTAATCTTAATATATTAGCTAATTTCACAGCATATCCAGATGTACAATGCGCAAGTTGACATTATTTAACTATAGAATTAAAAAACCTGATTACAAATAATAAAATACTAGATTTCAATAGAATATAATTAACGTTTTTTTTTGCAATTATGATGATGCTTTATCATTTGTCATAATAGTACTAGTTCTCAGGTATGAAAATGGTGTGACATTTCTGAAATATACCAGGCCAAGTGGGAGATCCCTGAAATGTAGATGTCAATGAGAGCGTTGGGTACAATTATTGATGCTATGCTAGTCGATTAATATATTAAATCTATTTAAAGAATTATGGTCTATTCCTACCTATTGATAAAATTTCATATTTGTCATTTGACTGAAAGTGGGTTCCAGCATGATTTGGGGGTTAAGCAAGTTATTTTTTGTTTTATTTATTTTCTAGTTAGTAGAATTAATGAGTGAAAAAATAAGTAATTGTTTTTCCTTCTACCAAATTAGGATTTTCTTTTTGTTTATATTCTTTTAATTATTTCCTTTAAGTTTTAGTTTCTATAAGTTTAGGATTTTCCTTTACCTATATAAAAGCCTCATTGTTGAACATAAAAGAGAGACTTTGAATAATAATCAATCCATTGAGTACTCTACTTACCTGTTCAGTCATTCTGTATACATTTCTGCATCATTTGGTATCACGATCCAGGTTAATTATCAATGATTGAAGGTAGACGTGGTGGTGCTCGTGGTGGACGTGGAGATCCCCAAAACGAAGAGGTTGCACGGCAACGTGATCTAAGTGACATCGAGAACGACGATTAACACAACAGGTTCGAGACCTCCAGTGACGACTAGCGCAACGGGAGACCTCAACCGACGCAAATTCGGATTCAGATCTTTCCAATCATGACCATGATAATGGTAATAACCTTTTTGCTCGTAAGCAGGAACACGACAATTGGTATTGTGGGCTGGTACTGGGGGCTGACCCAGCACGTGATATCGGCATGCGGATTGAGATTCCATAATTAGAGGGTAAGGCTCCACCTCGTGAGTTCATTGATTGGTTAAATACGATAGAATCAAGAACATCAGTGACAACAACAAGGTCAAGTTGGTTGGTATTAAATTAAAGAAACATGCTTTAATTTGGTGGGAACATGTTAAGAAGAAACGGGTGAGGGAAAGAAATGCGAAAATCCAATCTTAGGAAAAGATGAAAAAGCTATTGCACGGAAAATTTCTTCCTACACACTATCGATAGGATGCGTTTATTGAATACCATGTCTGTAAGTATGGTGATCTATCTTTGGAAGATTTGACTAATGATTTTGATCATCTACGAATGCGTTGTGATGTCGAGGAAGAAGAGGAACAAACCATCGCTAGCTCTTTTGGGGCGCTTCGCTCTGAAATCTTTGACGTTGTTCAACTGCAACAATATTTCAGTTATGAAGATGTATGCAGGCTTGCGCTTAAAGTTGAGAAGCAGTTGAAAGGAAGGAAAGTTGTGAGTCGTTGGTCAGCCAGAGATTCAACCAATTTTCATGGAAGTAGTAGTTGCACGGGATCGAGCAAACCAGCAACGCCAGTGGCAGCTAAACAACAAATCACGACCAAACCTGTGGAATCTAGTTCAAGAGCGCGACAACCGGTGCGATGTTTTAAGTGTCAGGGCTTTGGTCATATGCAGGTGATCGTCCCAACCGCTGGGCGACGAGGAGGTGTATGCAGGTTGAGGGCCTGCCTTAGTAGTCCGTGGGATGCTTAGCAACTCCACTACAGAGGATGACCGGTGGTTGCGGCATAATATATTCCAAACTAAGTGCACAACAAAAGGGAAGATATGTAATGTGATTATCGATGGAGGAAGCTCTGAGAACGTATGGTAGAAAAGTTGGGGTTGGAAACAATTGATCATCCACAACCATACAAGCTATCGTGGTTAATCAAGGGACGTGAACTGAGAGTCAATAAACAATGTCTCATTCAGTTTTCCATTGGGACGCGGTATCAAGATGAGGTATGGTGTGATGTTATACCTATGGTCGCTTGTCATATTTTGTTTGGTCATCCGTGGCATTTTGATCGCAGAGTGAAACATGATGGTTTCAAAAATTCTTATACCTTCAAGAAGAATGGAGCAATTATCACCTTGCCCCAGTCAGAAGAAAAGAGCGAACCTATCACTAGTAGCGAGAAGAAGCTTATAGGGAGCAACAATCTGTTGACCCAATCATCTTTTGTTGCTGCGGTAGCTGATGTAAAGAGTTTCTTCGTGCTTGTGGTGGTTGAAGTAAATGCAGATAATATGTATATTCTAGACAAAGTTCAACCACTTTTGAAATTGTATCAAGATGTCTTACCAGCAGTTATTCCTGCATGATTACCGCCAATGAGGGACATACAACACTGCATTGATCTCATTCCGTGTCTTCAATCCCAAACAAGGCACCTTACCGTTTAAAGCCCAAGGAACACGAGGAGTTGCTGAGGCAGGTGTTTGAAGGTGTTTGAGTTGCTAGAGAAGGGCATCATCCGTGAGAGTATGAGTTCGTGTGCGGTTCTGGCCCTAATGGTCCCCAAGGCGGATGGGTTGATGAGGATGTGTATGGATAGTCGAGCAATCAACAAAATCACGATCAAATACAGATTTACTATCCCACGGTTCGATGATCTATTGGATCAACTACATGGTTCCATGGTATTTTCGAAGATCGACTTGAGGAGTGGATATCATCAAATTCGACTAAGACGGTGAGATGAGTGGAATTTGGCCAACATTGAGGCACTTGAACAGTTTGATAAAATGATTCAAATGTTTAATGAGATTCCCCTATGGTAAGCATTACTCGAGAAGAAGATGAAGTGTTTTTCAGGCTCTTTTTCAACAAATTTAAATAGTATTTTGGTGATAAAAACTCTAAACGAACTAATTAATTTGCAAACACACAACAACAAGGGGATAATATTAAATAAGAAAACAACACTGCATAATATTTCGAACCGATCAAGAAATGCATCCATTAGAGTAGGGCGGATGAGTATAATTAACAAGTTCTAAATCAGGCGAATTTAATTGACAATTTTATGCTAATGTTAACTTCAAACTTTACTGAACCAAATCTTCTAACAACTTTCTATTTAACGAAATGATTCTGCGTTGAATCAAATTTATGAAATGAAAGATTTCAAATTCAAAGTTCTCGATTAAATAAGAAAAACACCATATAATTATCTAAATAATTCTGAAACTATTGAAATGGAGTAAAGAAAATACCTTTTTTTGTGAATCTTTCTTCTTATCTGTGCTGGTTTCGAATTGATTTTCGGATTCAATCACACTCTCTTTCGATTTATTTCAGATTTGGAGGATTTTGAACTACAAATTCATAAACTCAATCTGGTCAACTTTTTGCAAGTGGGGTACTAACTGTGAATTCCAAATCCAAATCCAAATCCTTCCAATTCTACCATTTGAATTTCATAACCAAAGTAAATATTTGGAATTCAAATAGATATAAAAGTGAGCACCTCCCAAACACACACAGAGCACACAGTGCGCATGCGCACAATACACAATACACAATACACATAATGCACACACGTCACAGAAACACGACATTGATCACTGCACACACACACACAAAATGCTGCACGCTCACTCAAGCGACTCAAAATATATTGAAAAAATATGGTAGAGATCTATAATGTATAAATAAATATTTTCAACATATTCTATTAAAATCCAACGTTAATTTTGGTTGTACATGAAACAAAGAATTTGAAATAAGAATACAATTTTATACTCCAATTACTTCATTTAATCAAACAAAAGAATCAGATTTAAAGTAGAATGGTACAAGTTTATATCAATTACCGCTTCATTCCAATACCAATAAAAAATATTAGTGACAGACATATCTGTCACTAAAACTATTAATCGGATCCCACCAATGACAGAAAACATAGATGACAGTTTTGCTTTAGTGACGGAATTATCTGTCACTAATTGTCTTAGTGACTGACGCTTTTTCGTCAGCAGTTGTTGATTAGCAGCCGCCGTCCTAATTTCCGTCACTATCTAGCGCTTTTTTTGTTGTGTACACTTAATTGCTCCCTTCAATCATAAAATCTGATATATGCACGTTAATTTGATAATCGAAGCATTAATTTTCAAAACATGGATTCAAACTTGTCTAAATTAATTTTAAACGGTTAAAAATCCAAAATTATCACTAAATTGTTACAAACTATATATGGACTGTGATCAATTAATCCAGACAAATTTTTCAGCACTTGTAAGCTTAGCTCAAATATTAAAAAAATTCACAAAAAGGTCATTGAATAATTCGTATACTTAACCAGATCTTCTAAATTGAATCAAATTTATGATATGAAAAATTTCATATTCAAACTTCTGGATTAAAAAAGCAAAACAACATAGTTATCTGATGAAGTTTGAAACTATTCAAAGAGAGAAAAGAAAATACCTTTCTGTGAATCTTTCTTCTGAGCGTTGCTGATTTCAGAGTTTGAAGTGATTTTGATCTACAGGTGCTCAAATTCCACTAGTGATTTAATTAGGACTAAGTGGAGAATATAAAAATATTTATTATTTATAAATTTTATGAGGACACCAATACCAGACAAAAACAATACCTGATAATGGGGACAAAATTAGGTGGCTTCGACAATTGTATTAATACTTAATATTAATTCTTGTTTCACATGCTATTTATCACAATGCACTAGTATTATTTTAAGAAAATGAGTCTCCTTTAATTATTATTCTGCTGGATTAGGTGTGGAAGAGCAATCATCTTTCTACAACTTTATTTTCATCTTTATCTATTTAGTACTCCCTCCATCCCTCTTTAATATGGGCATTTCTTTTATGTACAGAATTTAAGAAAAATTATTTTAAATGAGTTAAGTAAAGGAGAATAAATTAGAAATGAAATAGGTAGAAAGATGAAGAGAGAGTAAAATACTTTTTGCCGAAAAAAAGAAATGACTCAGCTATTATGGAACAATCCAAAAAAAATACAACTCATCCACATAGGGGCGGAGGGAGTACTCCATATAATAATAATAATACAGCCTCTTTAGTTGGTAGATAGAGAACTCTCATCATCAAATGCTAAATTCTTTTATCATAGTTCCTATTTTTATATGGGCTAAAAAGTTAAATATATTTCATGTCATAGCAATTTATTCAATTGTATACTACTCCTTCACCTTGTAATTTAATTAGAGAGTTTAATTACTTGAATATTTGGAGCCCATAAGAATATGTAGGATTGGAGAAGCCCATATCCGATACTTATAATTTTTGGGCACAAATATATTGGGTAAATAAATTATTCAATCCAAAATCAAAATCTGATTAATTCACTGGTCAATTCCTTCATCTTTATGTTTAAATGTAGAGAAATATTTTGTAGAAAGGTTTAAAACATATGGAAAAATGTTCTTCTCCATTTAAACTATGAAAGTAAAAGATACTATGATACACTCAGCCATCAAATGATAGCAAGGAAGAAATACTGAGTAAACAAATACAAAAAATTCAAGACTGATTTCTGTACCTTCTTTTCCCATTTAAATTACAGTAGCAAGTTTTGAAGCAGAAGAAAAGAAGTTGCTGATCTATAAACATCCTATGATAATATCGAGAAACATCGTTGATGGTGAAGCCGATCTCCTTTGCTTTTCCTATTGCTATCAGGCTGTCGTGACAGATTCCAATCCTACTTCTTCAATTTCCATCGAATGAGACGAAAAGGGAAATGTAGCTTTTCCAATTACTACAGTATTTTCTGCCTCGCTATCGCTATGTACAACTTGGGGTGATCAAGAACTGCCGGCGACCTCTGCTGCGCGTTGCCTCATCATTTCCATTACAGCAGCCCTTCGTCGTGAATCTGACTGTTGCTGCAGCCTTCTCAGGTGTTCCTTCAGGTCCCTGCATCGAACATGAGAGGATTTAGACGAGCATTTTCAAAAGGGAGGAGTACCATGTTGACAGAGTAGCTTTGTGAACAAACCAGCATCGTGGTACACCGCAGTTGGATTCTTTGCAGGCTCGGGCGTGAAGCTGGAGGAGGTGCCACATTTTCTTACACAAATGACAGCCTCCTGAAGCACGCTTTTTGCACTGGATGCCATGGCGGAAAAGGCCTTTGACCTTGCGACAGTTTGGATACTGGCAAAGGGGTGACCGGCACTGAGAAGCATGCACCAGGAGCTCGAGCATTTTCCTCAACTGCAAAAACAAGTCCAAGAAATTTGTGTCAGGACTCGGGCACTAGAAAGGTGGGTGTGTGATCTCGGAGTAAAATTTACCTGTGTGACTCGTAATTGCCTGGCTTCTTTGTTCTGTGCATTAGGATCAATGGACTGATTATTAGTTAACTTATGAGGATGATCTTTTCCTCCATCCTTCTGATAGCAGGCATTGCATAGATCATAATCAGTGCATGTCTCACATCGGTAACCTTGCCCACTCTCTATATCAAGGTGGCATTTGACGCATGTTGTGACAAAAGCTGGGGCAGTCGGATTGTGCAGATGATATAGGACCATCATGGAAGAATGCTTAGCTCGGCGAAGAGTATCGTACTGATAATGGTTTCCTTGGCAAAGACTGAGAAATGCCTGTCTTGTGTCGAAAAATTCACTTTCAAGATTCTCATTATCTTTAGTTTCATCAGGAACTTCAGCAATGTCAACCTGCAGATCCATAAATTTCTCAGTCCAAATGCTACAAATCTGGCAAAAAATCATATGCCATCGATAAATGTCAACCATCATTATGATCGTAGAGGCTTACAGGATAAAGTGCATGGACATCCTTGTAGTTTGTAGGATGTCTATCCCTATCATCACGTTTCCTCTCAGCGTCATAGCATCTGAAAGGAGTCGATTAGTACACTGCTCTACATATATAACATGCAGCATGGTGGTATTCCAGATGCAATCAACCAAAAAAATTGGATATCTCAAGAAGATAAAAGAGTAAATACATGAGATATGGAGTAACATTTTGATATGAGTGATGGAAATAGAAAATCCCTTGGAAATGAAATCAGCATGAAAGCGTTTATCGATAACTGAGGCAGAAAGTGAAAAATCCTTACTTGTCACAAATCTGAAATTTTTTGCACTGCTTGCAGACCCACCGTTTTCCCGAAACAATTAGGATGCAGCAATGAGTACATGAATGTTGTAAGTGAACCATGATAAAATCTTCCTTCATTGAAGTTATGGAGTCACCAAGCTACGGAAACAAAGAATATATTTTAGTATCACTAAGAAATTAGCAGCAGTAATTGCTTAGTCTTGCAAGTATGAAAAAGAACAACAAAATACACAAAGTGACGCATACCCACAAGTTGAGCACAATTTCTGAATAAATAATTAAAATACAATTATGGCATAGATCTTACCCTGTGCATTAACATCAGATCCTTTGATGCGTTACTAGAAAGATCGGTTTGGCCAGATGCTTTTAAAGCTCTTTTTGTGATCTTTTTCAAAGTTCCCTTCTTAGATTGTTTTCTCCCATCCTCTTCTTGTTGCAGTTGATAGATGATGTCCTCCGCAGCACCAGGCCAATAATCTCCATCAAAGTATGGCAGACGAGCTGCAGTTACCTTTGCTTTACATTCACCAGTTGAAACAAAGAAATGTTCATACAGATTAGTAAGCTCCACGACAATGTTTTCCTTTGTGGCTTTTCGTAGCATGGCCAAGTACCTGAAAGAGAACAATTAAGGTGAAACGCTGCTATGAATAATCGCTCACATTTATACAGTAATGACACCAACCACTCTCGAAGTTTATCAGATTTGGGTGTCTTTTGAATCTCTGGGTGACAATACAAAATGTAGTCTTCACCCTTCAGCGGAGGGCATGCCCAGATGTAGCAGCTTGTAAAACCACGCATTTTGCAGTACTCCAAATATCCAATCTGAATCAAAAATAAATATCAGCATAGTTATAAAGAAATGTTAACATCTTTTCTTTTGTAAATCCATCAACTATAAGGAGAATAGAAAGAGTATGTTAACTTGCCAAAATTTCATGGTACACATATGTCCTAAGAGCCTCGCCAGAGACAGCTTTGACATCTGGCCTAAAGTACTTAACAGAATCCAGGTAAGAGAGGTAGACTCTTCGATGATTTGGCTGCTGGCACTCAGATCCAAATTCTTGAACATACATGCCAAACAAGCACACTTCAACACCTTCGATTCTCTGAAATAACAGGACCACCTGTAACATGGTAAATACAGTTACAACACATTAATGGACCAGCTAATTTGCAATAGCAATTAATTCATTCTTGCTTAACTAAGCTTCCAGTATATGCAAACAAAGAAGCCACTAACCTTAAGTAAGGAGGCATATCAAGAAACAAATCTCCAGTTATATTTTTCAAATTTTTCGTGACTAATACTGATAGTGTTTTTTTCTGAAATCTTAGATAAGTTCATATGGAAGAATTCAGAAGCATTGTATCAAAATGTAAAGACATACCTTAGATCTATAAGGGTACTCTGTTGGATAGTTTTCCTCTTGGAAAATCTCCAGGAAGCGAGGCTTAACATCCAACTTTTTGTCAACTGATGATACCACTCTTACTACAAGTTCTTCTGCTCCTGGGATCTGGAAAAATGGACAAAAAATTATGACCTAGACAGTAACCATTCAATAAAAAAAACTTGCTACAAATGCACAAACCACAATACTGATAATTTACACACACACACATACACACACATATATATATGTCAGTGTATGTGCAAGCAAAGAATATAAAAATATGCTACACAGTGTAAGTCAATAACCTCATCATAACTTTTGCCTTGCATCCTTGCTCTGCCAAGCCTCTCTTCCTTCAATTTTACAATTAAACGCTGCTCCAAGTGATCACTTAGATGTGATCTAGGCAAATCTTTAGCACCGAGAACAGCACTCTGCGGTAATGGTGCGCGTTCTCCCATTTCAACTTCTGCCATATAACAATTTGGACAAGTATACTCAGCTTCTCCACCATTATTTCTTCTACCATTAAACAATGCACAGATTTGATGCTGCCAAGCTTCACATTTGTCACATTGAACCCACTGCAAGAAACAATTACTTAGCGTAGTATAAGATTAAATATCAAAATAGAACAACTCTGCAAGCAAATAATGCATTACCCATTCTTCAGTCTCTTCATCATTTTTCTTTTTCTCCACCCTTCCCTTTGGAATAGGTGTTCCATCTACTGCAATGGTGTCTCCATGAGAATTGTTATAGCATGGAATGCAGAAGCAATGACGGGTTTCACCAGATCCAAAGGTGTAATACATTGCATTTCTTTTAATGCGAGTACCACAGGGAGTACAATATATAGGAGGAGGTTCAAAAGTAAGCTTCTCAACTGCACATAGTTGGCAAGAATTTTCACTCATTGAATGCTCCATTGCCTGGTTTCTCTCTGCCTTCGCTTTGCTCTGTAGACGAAAAGAGTAATTATAAATTTCAGAGGAAATGATGAATGACATTTCTGAAGAGCATATATGACGTATGATGCTTTGAGGAAGGTGAAGGCATGACTGGGTAAGATCTAATCCACGCATTGTTAAAAGCAAGCAGAGTTGCCTCCAGATGTTTAAGTTATCAAGCTTGCCAAGGGGAAGAAATTTTCAAAGCATCTCAGATCAAGAAAGACATATTATAAGTGTAATCTTAGTCCATATCAAATACAACAAAATAAAGCAAAAGAGAACACAAATGAGCTTCTAACTGTCTGATTAGATAAATGCATGCAAATTCAAAGACTACAACTGTGATGAAATTTCATTAAATGCTTTAAATTGCTTAAAGTAGCATTCAGGAGCCTTCAATAGGCATACAGAGAGCACCTTGACAGTAATTAACCAAGGAGAGTAATTTAATCATATGCCTAATAAGGTTGAGAAAATGGATGACACTGACCTGTCCTACCCACTGACGGAGACCCATAATATGTTGGCGGACCATATCTGGCGTGAACAATTCAATCATTGATACTCCCTTTATTTTTGGCTTCCCAGACTTGGATGCACTCTCGGGAGGTAATGGAGTGTTTTCTTGTTTAGTCTGTGCCGAATCATTTTCTGTCTTCGTGACCTGATGAACACCATATCCAACAGAATCACTAGGTGTGACATCATCACCTTTTGGAGTTTGGATGTATGCATCATCCAAGTTGTCCTTTTTTATCTCAATTTTGGGACTTTCCTGTGCAACGTTTACAGGGACTTTCACCTCTACTTTCACATCGCTAATTTCAGATTTTACTGGAATATGGTAATTGCTATCCTTTTCACCTTGACGTAGATCGTGGACATGACAATCACTTACAGTAGAGGTCACTGCCACAGAGCATCCACTGCTAGGGACAAGAGACTGTAAACCTTGCTCAACTTTTGTACGTTTAGTAGAAGGTTCTAGATCTTTGGGAGTTTCAGCTATCACTGGGTCTATCTTTGGAGTAAACCTTCCCACTGTTCCAGCTATATCATGGACACCAGAAGATTCATTGACTACTGTAGGCAACCCAGGCCTCAAATTAGAACGAGCAAGTGTCTTGAATTGAGCCTGCATAAAACTTTTAACAGGTATACAAACAGGGCAATTTGTATCCTGACAGCGCCTATGATGATTGACTAATACCCTTGTCGCACGGCAACGAGGGTATGTACACTCAAGAGAGTTGCAACTTCCACTATGCTTCAACAGCTTCTGAGCAGTTAAGCAGTGAGGCTCAGGGCATTTCCCTTCTGGGAAATGACATCTACGAGCATGCCTCAAAAATAACAACCACCTCTGTTGGTTCTTGAACTGTTTTTCGCGAATAATGCTATAAGTTCGAGGTGCTGGGTCACCTGTGTTCACTGGTTCTGTTGATCTAGAAGTTCCAGAGTGGCCAATAACAGATTCTTCTGAGGATAAATTATTTAGTTGAGCTCCATCTTGCCTGGTTAATCTTTGATGAATTTCCTCTTGAATAGTCTGATTAAGTGGGAGTCTTCCTGATACATCCATATCTTGAGGCTTGGAATACTGCTGACCGCCCAATGCTGCATCTGGTTGAACACCACCAGAAAGACCAGTAAAATCACTTTGAGCGTTGCAAACAAATTGCTGTGGATGCAGTGATGGGGTATCATGCGGCACAGATGAATGAGAAAAGGGCTGAGAAGATCTAGAATGGCCCTCCAGAGAGTTTGACTGGAACTGATTCTGGGTATCGGAATGGAAGGAGTGGGTATCTTTTGACTGTAGACCTTCATTATGATGCTCTGTTCCAATCTCCTGCTTCACCTCAGATGCCATGCTGGGCGATAAATGGGAATGAGTGAAAGAATCATTTCTCAACAAATACTGGTTTTGCATTTTGCTTTTTTGTTGCAATTGATGCTGAGAAGGTTGCCGTTGCTGAAACTGCTGGGACGGCTGTTGAAACAGCTGATGTTGATGAGGTTGCACAAGATTTTCTTTCACTGTATACTGCGATTGAAAGTTCACCTTTTGTGATTGATCTACTGAATGAGAATCAGTTGCCTGTTGAGAAGAACATACATTTGGTTGGTTATTGATCATCAAAGGAGAATCTGTCCTGTGCATTGATTGCATGGATATGGCATTCAAACTTGGGTTGTTAATCGTTGACCCAACAGTTGTTACAGGAATATGCATGTTTCCAGACCCAGAAGCATCAGTAGTGCCAATTCCATAGGCATCACCTGTCAAATGGAATATTGTCAAAAATTATACAAACTAGAAGCTCCAGAGGTATCCTCGACTAACTCTCGTTACATTAAGGATTTGGGAAAACACGTTAGGACACAGAAGCCTGGTTGTAATGGTGAAGATAAAGTAAAGTACCTTGTGTTACTGGTCTTTGGTTATGCTGGTCAAGATGCTGAGACAAGGGTTTGGTGGAGTTGCCATATATAGTTCCAGATAAATATCCCTCGGTGGTTCCTGAACTGTTCATGACAGACATATTCTTTCCCATTATTCCAAACCCTCCACTTAGGGACCCATGATTTATTCCAAAGGATTTCTGCTGTAACGTAGAACTGCCTCCACTACCAATTTGCCCACCAATATTGTGTAAGACACGAGAATTTTGACCCCCAACATGTTGTTTTTGCAACATAGGCTGTGATGCAGTTGTAGAGTCAACATCAGGACACGCTCCAACATCTGATGGCTCAATTTTCATGGAATTGTTGTTGCTAGTGTTAGTAATCATATCACTAGTGTTGGAGTTACTAATTCCAGGAGTTGGGATCATTTGACTTGCCATTCTTTGCGAACCCATGGACGTCATCATGTTATTTCCACCGGGATTGACCAAGAAAGTATTAGGTGACTGCTGATACCCACCAGCCAAAGGTCCTGCAGAAAATTAATCCGTTAGATGAGTGAAAAGTCAACCAGATAATACTCCATAGATGAAAAGACCAAAAAGACCATCAGATGAACTAAAAGAACTACCATGTGCACTTCCAGGAGACCCATTTCGAGTTGGAAAAAAACTTCCCGAATTCATGGTAGACGATGTGATTGTGTTGGAACTACTATTGTTCACGAAAGAATTTTCCACTGATGAAGTTCCAACAAAGCTTGAGTTTTGTTGAAACCCAGGTGTGGGTATCATTGTACCGACGGGAGTGGAAGAATTGGCATGTTGCATCTGCTGATTGTTATTACTTGTAGGGAAGCGTTTAATCAGAATGTGCAAACGCCTCTCTAAAGTTTCCAGGTTTAGGTACTCCTCCTGCCATTAAATGACATAATGAGAAATAGAAATGCAATAAGGAACTTATGAATAGTAACTCAATAGTATAAGTAGTTATGCTAACAATTTTCCAACATGCATACACAATTACACTCATATATACTTGAAGATTCTTGAAACTTATATTTAACTTTAATGTCAACCCGAAAATTGTTTATGTAATGCTATGCACAACAAAACATTAGCTATACAAGGAGGATAATTGCATGATGAAGCAGATTAGAAAACAACAAACCATTGTTGCAGCAGTTCTGAATAGACCGTCTTCCAGACGTTTCACTATATCAACCATTTTTCTGTTGGGAACCTCAGGTGATTGTTGACGCCGCTGCATAAGAAAGTTCCAACTGCAGAACAGAGAAACTAAACCTCAGCACAAATCAAGCAAGCAGTTTTTACAGCATGTTTTCAGAAGTAACCTTCACCTATTTCTACACAAACCAGGAAGCACTAGAAATAGCACAAGACAGAAATAATCCGAGAAAACTCCTTACATTTTCTCTTGCATGTATTTGCGTCTTTTAATAGTTTCTGGATCCATATTGGGTACATTTCGATGGATATTAGGATTCTGCATTTGGCTGGCCATAGGGTTTCCATTTTGCTGTGGTAGCCCAGGCAACATAGTACCAGTTTGGTTGGGTACCTGGCCCGAGATCTGCCCTGTATGGTGTGTCTGTAAATTCATCTTTATCTTAAACCAATATAATATGTTCTTTGCAACATGAAGTTTGGCCCCCAACTAGAGCCAAAGACCATAACAAAGGATTCGAACAAAGTTTGATGTGATCTAATCAAGTTTAGAGCAATTAAACCGCAAACGTCCAAGCCAGACACAGATACCTGTCAAGTAAATTCAATAGTGTGAGAAAATAAAACGGGTACAAGAAGAGAGTTGATGAAGATTCTGAAAATACTGAAAAGATCTGTATGTAAGCTTGAAGATATTAACAATCAAACATAGATCATCTTATAAACATTCAAAAGCACAGATTAATCGATGGATGAAAAATGTTTACTAAAAAGTCCCATCCCTTTGCCCATGGAATGTAATATAAAATATAGTACGTAAATTTCATGACCTGCCTAACTCTTCAGCACTTATCCAGAAGAACCACACAGTAAAACAGTGAACAGAACTGAAAGATCACTTCATTGTGAAATTCAGTAGCCATTTATCTCTAATTAGAACCATTTCTAGCTGATCCCCAAAAGGGGCTCCAGAGAGAGAAATGCCACCCCAAAGACGACAAAACTTAAGCTCTTCGAGAAAACTAAGGTATCTAAGAACCCACATCTAACACACCAAAACCTATTTCATAGTATTACACATTTCCCATAAGAATAATTGCAAGGACAAACACTCACAGAGTGCAAAAACACACATATACCGAACAGGATGAAACCAACAGCATTGCGCTTAATTCATAGTTAATCTAAGCAGCACAGCAAAAAAGCCCAGTTCTTTTCTCCAGAACTCGAGTTCCCACACCAAACAAAAGCTAAAGCAATTCTGCAGCATTAAATTTCTCAGAAATGATCGCATACATAAAACACATACAAACTGCAATTGTCGCATAGATACAGACCGTGTCAGCTGCATACAAACGATGAAGTCAAAATCAGTTCAAAATCGGTCATTTTCAAAATTACTAGGGCTTCACCAAATTGGGGGAAATCAAATTAGGGCATCATTTCCGATCAGACCAACGCTATATTTTCAATTGGAGGTAAGACTGATTTCAGCGAGCAATCGAGTAAGACAACAGAGCAAGAAGATGAACACACTAACAAGGCAACCAAAAAACGCACCAAAACTGAACGCGTCACTTACCGGAGCTTAAACGAAGAGATAAATAAGCAAATAAGTTGTAAAAAATGCCAAACTAGCCAGCTACGTCGGCGCTGAGCTTAACCGGCGGTCGCGCCACGATTACGGCGGAGAACGGTGATTTGGGGAAAAAATTGGGCTGATTTAGAATTTGTGTATTTTTGTTTAATTTTCTTTTTTTCTGACTGTAGAATGGGCGGTATTTAACTTTTTCTTTTCTCTTTTTTTCTTTTTCATGAATTTCTATGGAAATTATTATTGCTTTGTGACTTTATCTATTGCCCAATACAATAGTCGATTTAAATTACTCCTTAATAGTGTCTGTTATATTTTTACTCAAGTAAAGCAGAAATGTTCAATGCAGTTTGTAAATCTTTATTCAAACATTTTAATTTAGAAACGAAAAAAAATAAATAATTTTGAGTGATTAATTTTACTTATGATTCTTTAATTTTATATGCATTCTTTGATAGTAGTATTATATTTTCAACAAAAATGAAAAGTATTTACTACTTTTTTTACTTTTGTGTTTCTAAGAAACTGAAATATACCATTTTCAAAATTTCAAGAATTCGTCAATATTTTGAGTAAAGTTATTTATGAGTATTTTTCTAAACTGTGTTATATAATTTGAGAATTTATAATTTAATCTAAAATAAATGGGATTGTAATCTTTATTGTATAGTCAATACAGATTAAAAACAGTCGTAACTGATTCAAGAAAATTAAAGGGAAGTCTCAAATCAATGGGATTGTAATCTTTATTGTTTGGGGCAATAGCCAATACAAAATTTCAAGTGGTAATTATAGATATTAGAAATTAAAGGTGATTATCAATTTATATTATCAATTTATATTAGAAATTAAAGGTGATTATCAATTTATATTAAAGCTGGAATTTACATAGTATCTCGTACCAAATGTCTTGTTACAAATTAAACTGGATTAAAAAGATATATGTTGTTATTAATAGAATAACACTAAATTAACAATATTTCATTTCCACATTTCATTTTTCATATAAGCATAATCAATTCTTAGTATTTATCATCATAATCCTCAATTGTTTTATTTTAAATTCGGATCTATCAGGATAACCTCAACTGCTGAAAAAACTTTGTGAAAAAATCCATCAGTCAACGAAACACTAATTTAGTTAAGAAAAATTAATACTTTTTGCTACAACTTAAATTATGAAAATATTCAGAAAAAGTTAAATGGGTAATACTATTAATTTCATAATTCCTAACAAACTGGTATTAATTTTATTAAGTATGGTACAGATGTAATACTTAGGTAATAGTATGTGAAAAAAAAAAATTGAAAGAAATATGTAGATTGATTACCATAGTGTGAGAATTAAATAATAAAAGACGAAAGTGTGTGAATTGTAGCAACTTGAGGTCAAATATACGATAATTTTTAGAAATATTGTATTACAAAGATTGCACACTCAATATTTTAGATCAAACGAAATGAAATTATTAAAAAAAATCAGCATATACTACTTATGAAGACATTTGAAGATATATATATAGAGTAGTGATATAGTGCAAATGCCCATTAAACACATAACTAGAGAACAAATCACAACCATAAGATCAAGAAAATCAAGAGCTTGTATTAATACATGTGATTTTCAAATTTGAAGGAGAAATCAGTTCACTCTATCACAGAGTTACTTCACTATAACAAGGCGGGGGTATAATGGTCATTTCACAGACAAAATTAGGGTTAAACTCTAATTAGTCTCTCATTTATGAAAATCATCTCTCCAGCTCAATTTTCTCTTCGGTTCTCTTCCCTTCTTTTCGTTCTCCCATGGTCGATCCATTCTCACTCAACGTCAATGTCGGCGCCGTCGTCGTTGCCTCATTCCGTTATCGTCAACATTCCTATCGATTTAGAACTCAACATTCTGTCGTTGTCAACGTCGAACAAATGTAATCAAAACATAAAGATTTCTCAAAATGTAAGAAATCATTCCTACCAATTTAGAACTCATTTTCCATTAACATTTCTTCGATTGATTTTGATTTTGATTTTGATTTTGATTTTGATTTTGATTTAATTTTATTTTGTAGCTTTTAAACGTCAAAACAGAAGTACAACCGGAGAATCCGGCTGTATACTCAAAATCACCGATCGTGGGTCATTCATATTTATTGCTTTGATTTTCTTCATTTTAGTGTAGTTTATTCTGCTTAAAGTGAATCAGTTTATGCTTAGAGTGAAGTATATGATGCATGCCCTATAGTGTTTTAGTTTTTGTGATTTCAGTGAAGTGTATAGAGCTTAAAGTGAACTGATAAATGCTAAGAGTGAACTGATATATTGCTCTGTTTTTTTATTTCAGTGAAGTAAAACGTGCTTAGGGTGAAGTATTTCATGCTTAGAGTGAATTTTTTGTTATCCATGCTTATATTGCTCTGCTTTTTCATTTTAGTGAAGTAAAATGTGCTTAGAGTGAAGTATTTCATGGTGACAAGTAAGGATTTGTGATACATTCTTATACTGCACTATTTTTTCATTTCAGTGAAGTAAAACGTGCTTAGAGTGAAGTATTTCATGGTTAGAGTGAATTGTTTCTGATCCATGCTTATAGTGCACTATTTTTTCATTTCAGTGAAGTAAAACGTGCTTAGAGTGAAGTATTTCATGGTTAGAGTGAAGTGTTTGAGATCAATGCTTATAGTGCACTATTTTTTCATTTCAGTGAAGCAAAACGTGCTTAGAGTGAAGTGTTTGTGATCCATGCTTATAGTTTCTATAAATGAAAGGACAACTATTAATCTTTCAAAAGCTCTTGATATACTTAAAGAAAGACGAAGAGAAAGATCTAGAGCAATGAAAGCAGAGGCTAAGATGATGATTGGAAGCTTGGCGTCTATGAAGACGAAGATGTACCAATTTGATATATTCATAACATGTTTCATTTAATTAACTGTAAGCCCTATTCGGTTCATTTAAATTCAATAGTATGTTTAGAGTGAACAAATTATGCTTCGAGTGAAGTATATGATGCATGTCTTATAGTTTTTTTTTTTTAATTTCTCTGAAGTTTATAGAGTTTAAAGTGAACTAATGAATGCTAAGAGTGAAGTGTTTTACCTTTGCAGTGAATTAGTTTATGCTTAGAGTGAAGTATATGATGTATGTCTTATAGTGTTTTGTGTTTTCTGGTTTCAGTGAAGTGTATAGACCTTAGAGTGAAGTATATGATGACTGTTTCTATAGTGAACAGAGACAAGATTGGAAATGTATTTACCTAAAAGAAGCAGCAAGGAAATACTCCAAAGGCTAAAAGCAAAGTATTGCAGCGCATTAATGTTTTCGGAAACAAACCATAATTCATTGAATAACTTGGCGATAACATCAAAGCATTATCAAGAATGTAGCAACAACATGGAGATAGATGTGGCAAAATTATTGTAAACTTCAAGCGTTCATGCCCATTTGTATGAAAATGATGTACTCATAATATTTGTCATTAAGTTCAATATAAAGCTCATCCGTTTCAATTAAATTAAAGATTATGTTATTATTTACTTCACTGTAAAGTATATTTACTTCATTATAGAGCATATTTGTTTCACTGCATTATACTTCACTATAAACATATAATAGTTCACTATATGCACAATATACTTCATTGTAGTGAAAAAATAGTAAACTATATGGCATGTTCAATTTACATCATGATGAGTCTCGTTCTAAGCCTTGGTTACTGGTCAGTATAACGTGATTTATTGGATAATATCTACAAAATAGTTGCTAAAGTGTGCAGGTTGAGGTACTAAATCAGGAGGAAAGGATCAGAAGATATTGGCGTGAAGCAAAAAGTGTGCAACTGGCCAGTATGAGCAGAAAAAGTGCAAACTGACAATTATCGGCAAAAAAGGTGCAAACTGGTCAGGATTGATGCTACGGAACTGGACACGAGAAGGAAGGACTTGCTTGGAACAATCAACTACTAAAGAGGGGCAAAATTGTCATTTCGCATGAAGAGGCAGCCCTAGAAATTAGAGCAAGCCACCCTATAAATAGGAGCTGAACATAAGTAGGAATGACTGGATCATCACTTTGGACTTATCACTTTTATCATCACTTTGAGAACACTTTGTGGGAGAATAGCTCCATTAGCTCTAAGTTCCACTCTCTAAATCCAGCAGCCTGCCATGAAGATTCCGGCCACCAGCCGGCGGGGAGTCATCATGCCTGAATCATTCCAGCCGCCATAGTCTAGTTCCAGTCAGAAGAGGCCATCAGCTATTTACATGCTTTCTTTTAATGCTTTCTTAGTTTAAGAACTTGTTTTACTTGCATTTGTCTCGGATTTCAGTAGTTAATCTGTTTGAAGCATCTTTTGGTTTGAACGTTTGAATGAAGTTAAGTTTTTATGGTTTTATTTGAGTTTTAGCTTTGTTATTGCTTTAAATCTCTCTAGTTAGCTAGATCTGATAGTTTTATGTTGATTTATGTTGTTTAAGTGCTTGAATCTGCCTAGCTTTGTTAGATCTAGTTTTTCCTTAATGTTTACAAGTTTTAACATGGTTAAGTTTCTAAAAAATGCATGGAATTCGTTTCTGCTTGTTTCTGTCACCCTGTCCTGTTGACCAGTATGCGTAAATTTCAGTTTTTCTTGCTTACGTTCTTGATTTCAAGTTAAATATTGCATTTACGAATTTTTGAGCTTGAGAATTCATCAATGGAGTTTGTTAGATCTAGTTAGTTTAGCTTGGTGAAGAAGAAAATGTCACAATCAAAGATATGTTGCTTTTGTTACTTTTTGCTTTTGTACTTGCACTTTTTTCAGCTCTTCTGCAAACCCAGCAGCCAGTGTACCAGCATGTCATTTGATTCCCTTTACATTTGTCTAGCCATTTTTAGTAAGTTTCGTCTAATAGCTTCTCATATGCATAACTAGGTGTCCAACTTTCACATTCACGTACACATCCAGCAGCATTAAGCATTTAGTTACTTACTGGTCAGTATAGGTAGAGTCTCATTTTAATTTTACGCCTAGGTAGAACTCAACCCCAAAAGCGTGGTAGCAAACCAACCCTTCCAAAATGTCTTTGCAATTGCACTTCGCCTACATCCATCTCTGTGGGATCGACCCTTACTCCACTATACTAGCCAGTAGAAGTGGGTTGAGGTATTTTTGTTGACAAGAGTTTTAGACACAGACCCAACGACACAGCTAGGTCTAGGTACACTCCTAGCCAGTTGACACGCACACACAAAGAGTCGCCGCCCCATATATAAAACCTCGCCTTGTCACATCACTATACGCACAATATACTTAACTGAAAATGAAAAAAATAGTAAAGTATAAGGCATGCACAATATATTCCACTTTATGAAAAAAACAATACATCATTAGAACATTACACTTTTTGCATAATATAATTTACTTTATGCTCAATATACTTCACTTTATGCAATATTAAAAATCATATTTACTTCACTAGAATGAAAAATAGTACTCCATAAGGTATGCTCAATATATTTCACTGTAAGTATTTAATAGTTCACTATATGCTCAATATACTTCACTTTATGGGCAACATACTTCACTATATGATAAAACAGTACACTATAACCAAAATTCTTCAATCAAATGTTCTTAACTGAGTTTTGGTCTACACCAAAAATGAGTTTTGGTGTACGGTTGGAGATGGTCTTAACTGAAATATCCCATTTTCAAAATTTCTAGAATTCGTCCATATATTGAGTAAAGTTATTTATGAGTGTTTTTATAAACCTTGTTATATAATTTGAGAATTTATAATTTAATCCAAAATAAATGGGATTGTTATCTTTATTGTATAGTCAATAAAGATAAAAATAGTCGTAACTGATTCAAGAAAATTAAAGGGAAATCTCAAATCAATGGGATTGTAATATTTATTGTTTGTGGCTTTGTGCAATAGCCAATACAAACTTTCAAGTGGTAATTATAGATATTAGAAATTAAAAGGTGATTATCAATTTATATTTGTATTAAATTTTATAATTGGGATAAAATTGTTTCGACTGGAATTTATATAGCATACCTCGTACCAAATTGTTTCGACTGGAATCAAATTTACTAATTTGATTTTTCTACCGATTGTGATTTAGCCACTGGCCTATGAGTATATTTGACGCCTATGTTGACCTTTTCCCGCGTTGCTTCATGAACTTACCGGACAAAAATAAAAAAATCAAATACAAATAGGTGAAGTAAATTAGAATTTCGAAAACTATAAAGCTTCAAACGAGTGTATTACAAGTTACAACAATGAAAAGCATTGGATCGACAAAGTAATTCAAAAGCGAGAAACGTACGGGGAGATTCATGTACTAATCAAGAGATGGAGAGGAAGTTGGGGTTGGATGGAGATGAAGAAGTAGACGCTGCCATCGATTATTACTTCACCAATGATGTTATTTAGTTCACCAAGAGTTTACCAGTTCAAAAAATATAAACACAACACAGCTCCTAGACCATATACTCATGCATCCACGCTTTAAATTCATTTTTTTACCTTTGGTATGAGGGATTTCTGTCGAATTACTTACATCCTTCTTTGCTTCAGGGAAATGTTCACCTATACAAAAGAAAACACATAATAAAAATACAATATTTGGCCCACAGTTATAGTTAGTTCACCGGAATAGTCTGTTATTTCATCAAATATGATATTTGATTCATTACAAGTATTATTTCCATTCATATTAGAAGAAACACAGAATAAACATACAACATATGATCCATAGTTATAGATAGTTCATTGAAGGAGTATGTTACTTCATCAAAGAGGATATTTAGTTCATTACAAAGTTATTTCTTAATAAAAATAGCAAACAACAAAGTTATTTTTATAAAGCACAATCCTAAAACCCTTAACCCATAAAACACAGTTTATTTCATTCTATGAGTAGTTCATTGGAAGAGTCTGTTCCTTCATCAAGTAGGCTAGTTAGTTCATTACAAATCATTTTACTGTAGCAAATGAGTTTTACTTCATTTTTACCTTGCGGAAGACGATCTCCAGTTATCTGCTTCCTTCTGATTTGATTGTTTTGATTCACTCTTCACCTTACGAGTGTATTGTGTGGCTATGTTGACAAAAATCAGAAACAAATTTATAAATATATGAAGTAAATTAGGTTTTAGAACTCGTCAAAGCTTTAAAATTGTATTACCTAAGGCAACTATTTGTCCGGAACACAATCGGCGTCCTTCATCTTCTATAGACGTGTTGTGCATTTCAACCATTTTTGAATCAGCGTTGGATTTGAATTCGCCGCTGTAGTTGTTGAGCTTGACAACTCGAGATGCTTAATCGTTGATGAAATCGATTTGAGATGAGAAGTTAATTGGATTTAAGCGAAGTCATATGAAGCGAATCGAGAATTAATTGATTGGGTGTTGATTTCAGTTGAGATGAAGGTACTTACTAGATCTGAGATGAAGATGCTGAGTCGATCTACAGTTGATGATGAAATAGAGCAGAGATTGAGATGAAATGCAGATGGAGATGAATCGACTCTCAATTTTGAGATTTGGAGAAGAAGAATTAGTAGCGGGAACGTGAAAGAGTAATTTTGATTTGATTTGGATGTGTTTAACCCTAAATTTTTAATCTCAATGCAAAATGACATAAATACCCCCGTGTAGAAGTAATTTGTGTACATGATGAACTGCGTAAATTAACACTACAACATTTCATCTAATCCATCAAATTTAAGATCTAAGGGCCCAAATTTGTTCTCTAGTTCGGTCTTTTAAGACTGAATTTATGAATAATGGGACTCTATAGGGGAGTGTTCAGATCCATAACTAATTTTATATCAAATATCCATGCAGATCTCATCCCTTCATTTTATCAATCTATCATTATTTTTAATGTGTGTTTTTGGTACTAGGGTTAATGATTTGGATCTAGCTAATATAATTATTGTTTTATTATATTCATAGTTTTTGCGAAACCCTTTAAGAATCTAAGTAAAATTATTCCAGCATTTAATTATATAATGATGCAGCTCTAGTAATGTCATTATGCAACACGTCTAATGTAATGATGTTGCACGTATAATGTAATGATACAACTCCTATAATGTAACTCTATTATACACATTAACCAACAATTCCTAAAATTCCGTGCCAAATAAGAAACGTATCATCTTAGTCGGGACGAAGGGAGTAATTAAGAAGTAAGTGCCTTTCATGATCTGCGGTCCACGGATGCAAATTTCACCCGGTTGGTTGCGGGGACTCCTGAAGGGGTTGGCAGCGGAAGCGCTCACATAAATCGATTACATAATAATCCTGATCTATTTAGCAGATTATTTAGACAAATTCTATTCGCGCAATTATCACATTAATCATGATCATAACTCAAATTAATTATGCTTTAAATTAATTAAAATCTAAAACATGCTTTTCTACGGTTTAGCTGTTTTACCTTGATGATTCTCCAAAGAATCGAAGATAGCTGACGCTTTCTCCACGTGAAGATCTTTAGTACTAAACCACGGATCTTCTGTCTGGTTCTCAGACTGTAAACTAATATCAGGGTTGGTGATCTCACCAGTATACTTGGACTAAAATAAAGAAGACGGAAAAACTATTCCACGAAGGAGAGAAAATCGTCCTTCACAGTGTAGGAGAGGGGGACGAAAATTTTGCTAGAAAACAAGTGTGTTTTCTGTCTCCTTTATTCTCATATTTATATTAAGTCACATATTGGGCCCAGACAGGGATCTATGGAAGGTTTTGGATATGGGCTCCTCCAATTAGCTCTTTACTAATTAAATTAAACTCAATTTAATATAAGCTTATAATTGGAATATTACGAGCATCCACTACAGAAGTAATATTGCACTCCCCATCCAAATCCGAAATTATAAGTACTCCGGGTTTCCATTGCTTGATATTTATTTCCCGCGCTTAAGATAGGAACATCCATTAATTAATTATTGTCTGCTATGGACTTAGTTAATTAGTATCTTATTCATTCTAAGAGTGTACTCAGCAAGAAATTCTTATTTATTATTCATAGAGTAATTAAACTCCAACTAACTAGGTTCCGAATAATAAAAACCTTATTTCAAGCTCCTCTTGAGGATGTTATCGAACGAGGCTCACCTCGCGCACGATTCAACATAATAGCAATCCTAGCACCGCTAGATATTAATCACCACTACCCAATATACCAGGCTTATTGGGTTGCGAAAAACCCGCACCATTTGGTATGTCAAAGTAGTGCATAATCAATACCGTATGCTAACGTACATTGATTAACAAACAATAATTTACAAGACTTCGTCTTTCTAGCATAAAGACATGTCTCGCTGTTAGATCCAATTCAGTGCTATACCACACCAACGTCATCTTATTTCAGTAAGGCTTAGAAATAATCGGATTGACATTGCAACCTTTCACGATAGGTAGTCTAAGCCTATCTAGGTTGTGAAATTCTTCTTTTTCTTTGTCCAGAACTGACCGTGTTATTTTAAAGTGAACGACGCCCACAACCGGTCTACTAAACCAAAGACTTAGACTTTGTTAATTACTTATACATTTAAACATGTAATAAACATCCATTAAATGTAAAACATAACAACATTATGACAAAAATAATCTGTTTATTCCTTTGGAAAGTAAAATAAGAGTTTTAACAGTATTCAATCACTCGAAAGGTGATTTCTAGTATACAAACTCTAACAGCTCCAGCCGGTGTCCGGGTCGACGACCTTGAGCTCAGCGTTACGGACCACATGATTGCCGCATGAGCTGGACTTGGTTGGTAGTGGCAACTTGGCGAAGGACGGCAACATAGATAAGACCGGCCCGACCTCAGTCATGCCGTAACCCTAATTTATCATGAACCCACCTACTTATTTTCTTTAATTAAAGAAATAGAGAAAGTAACATAAAAGATATAAATATATATACATGAAGTAGTACTCCCTCTCGTCCCACCACAAGTGATCCGTGTAAGGGCATCTTACATAGGTCTACTATGTATTTGGCAATAAAGTAGACCCGTGTAAGTGCATCTTGGCCATGTATAATAATATCATAATTTCTATCCTTTTTTATTCTAGGTGGGTTTGATAGACCACAAGGAATTCAAGATATTAGACAAAAATAATAAATTCATAGGCGGACTAATAAACATAAGTTTCCTAGCTTGTTTGTCCATTATTCTAGTTGGGTTCGATAGACCACAAGGAATTCAAGATATTAGACAAAAATAATAAATTCATAGGCTGACTAATAAACATAAGTTTCCTAGCTTGTTTGTCCATTATTCTAGGTGGGTTCGATAGACCACAAGGAATTCGTACTCTCGATACGGCGCAAACGCCACGTCCTGGTTGTTGTAAAATAGCCGGCCCGGGATACTTAGTTGGGGTCGGTTTGCGAAGATCAGGTCCTGGTTTTTCATGATCTCACGCGCAGCCTCAGCCGAGGAGGCGATAACGACAGGGACCTTGCCGAAGTGGAGTAGCATGAGGGGGCCGTAGCGGCGGGAGAGTGACTGGAGAGATCTATGGGGGCTTGAGCCCAGCTGGTGGAGGTTTCCGACTAGCGTGAGCTTTGGTGGAGACGGAGGCAGCCTTCTTCGGCGGCGCCATTTGTGGAGGAAGAAGAGGAAGAGAGATGTGGAGAGTAGCACAACCAAAAGAAATGTGAGAAGAAAAGCATTTTTGGTTGATGGAGAATAACAAGTGTGTTTCTAGAAGCCCTAGAATAATGTTGAGAAGACTCTTGTCAACATTATTCTCTCTATTACATTACCATTTCTCCACTTTAACTATTTTTTTATATATTTTATAAAACGGGTGCGCAAAATTGAGTGGGACTCCTAATCGCGGACGGAGGGAGTATTTGATTAGAGAAAATAGCTTTGTAATTGTAAGTATATATTTATTGGACCACTGAATATCATCTCTCTGATCATTAAGCTCGTTTCAATTGGAGGATTTAATACAATAATTATCTTTTAAGATAACATGCATGAGACGGGTAGTCAGCCAATGGGGCGGTAAATGACAGGCAAGTCTTAATCATTCCAATAAAAGAAAATGAATGGCTACTACATGGAGTATATTACTCAACGAACATAGCAACGAGATGAAAAAAGATATATTCCGCTTGGAGAGTTTAAAGTAAAACTTTGAGAACAAAACCAAATAGAGGAATTGCAGAGGAAATATACTCCTTCATTCCTTGTTAATGAGGCATTTGTTTTCGACCGGAGATAAAGAATAGTGTGCTAAGTGGATGGTGAATAAAGTAAGAGAGATAGAAAAGAGAATAAGTAAGAGAGATTGTTCCATTTTCTCTTCTCTCTGTTTGAGAGATTTCAGAAAGAGGATCTCAATTTGTTTTAGGCCTTTTTCAAAAAAGTAAGAGGATAGAGGAACGATACTAATAAAATAGAGGAGAGATATAAGGGAAGAGTTGCAGAGAATGCAGAATCTGATGTTGGAAGGATGAAAAAGACGATGGAATATTTTTATTGCTTTAGTAACTAGGTTAAACGAGTGAAATTCTTTGGGCTAAATGTTAGTGGGGCAATTAATTAAAGAGTGAAATCAAATATCCCTAACTTTTTGACTTCTTGCACCAGTGACCACTAACAAAAAAAAAATAGCGCCAGAAGACCCTAACGTTAAATATAATCTCGAATCATGTTTTTCCGGACCAAAATACCCTAAGGCCCTAAAAGAGAATTTTAGTCACACAATTATATTGTTGATATGTGATTGCTGCCACATTTCTGTCAGCAACTTCTTATGTAATTTTCTAATAAGTTCTGGCACTTCATACGTAATTAGAATTTTGTCATTATTTACTCATTCATACTCACATTTTATTATAAAACTAATATATAAAAGTATGACACACATTGCACTAACTTTTTCAACTCATTTTTCATTACAATTCTTAAAACCCGTACCCGGTCAAAGTGAGACAATCTTTGTTGGATGGACAGAGTAAATATTTATCATTATCTACATTAATTAATATGAACATAATAAAATGAGATCCTTTCTTCCTTATAAAACTCAATTTTTGGTATTTTCCCCTAATTTGTTTTATTTGCATTGAATTATGGATCAATTTTATTTATTATGAAAATATCCTAATTTTACAGTATTAATATATAAATTTATATTGTCTTAATTTCAAATACTATTATTAAGAAAAAAATCTCCAAGGATTAAATAGCTAATATCGCATGCTTGAATATTTTCAAAATATTACTCATGTTTCAATTTCATCCTGAATGGCAAGGAACTATGCAAATTTATATCTAAAGATTGAATGTTCATATGATGTTAAAAATTTCAGTTTGAGATAAATTAAAATTCTCAATAAAATATCAATCATAAAAATCGTATTAAAGTTAGGCTTAGAGTAACAAATTAGTTTGATGATATATAATGAAATAATTTTTAAATGTCAGTGTTTTCAATAAAATAATTATTGTATCATTTAATTAAATGTGAAATATTTTTTATTCTGTGTATTATTAATTCATATTTTATTGCATAAATAGCTTCACTTTCCATATTTTTGTTTCTCAATGAATTTTCTACATGATATAACTAGTATATTGTTACCACTAACTAGAAATAGAGGGATATAAGAAATTTTTATTTTATAAATATTGACAAAACTTTAATCACGTACGAAGTACCAAAACTTATTATGAAATCACATAAAAAGTTGCCAACAAAAATGTGGCAGAATTCATATGTCAGCAAATTTAGGGATTGCCAAAAATGCCCTTCAAGCTATTTGGGCATTTTCGTTTGAAAAGTGGCTAAGAAAACTTAATTTGTGATTATATTTAATGTTAGGGTCGTCCGGCGCTACTTTTTTTGTTAGGACTCACTGGTGTAAAAAGTCAAAAAGTTAGGAATATTTAGTGCAGTTAATACTTAATTAAATAGGCTGCGTCATTTTGTGGATTAACTAAGCATACTTATTTTTATAATTTTCGTTTCATCAACTACAATTTTATTATATTTATATTTTATTTACTAACTTTTAAAACTATTTAATATTTGGTGCTAAAATTTTTGAATTGATGTTGTATATAAAGTTATTTCATCACTAATTAATACATCAATTATTTAAATATTATATTTATTAGTATTATTTTTTATTATATCCAATCCCACGGATTTCATTTTCTGGATCCGCCATGTATCCTATGCTTGCTCAAGAAATGGATAGTCATTATAGCCAACAACAGGATCAGAAGTGTAGAATGTGCTCCTGTCATACTTGTTTAGCGGAGCATCCAAGCGGAACCTCTTTGGCAAATCCGGATTCGCCAAGAACATGCGACCGTACGCTACCAAATCCGTGCCACCTTCGGCCACAACTTCGTTCCCCGTAGTCCTGTCAAAGCCACCAGCAACGATGAAGGTGTTTTTAAATGCCTTCCTCATGGGGAGGAGCTGACCCTCCGGGCACCCTTCGATAACATCTGCACCAACAGATCGTGGCTCGATCACGTGGAGGTACACGAGGTCCAGCTTGCTGAAGGCATTGGCCAAGTAGAGGCCAAGCCTGTCCGGATCAGAGTCACCTGCCTCGTTGAAATCTGAATACGGAGACAGTCTCATCCCAACTCTTCCTGCTCCTATCTCGTCGATCACAGCTTCCGCCACTTCCAGAACGAAACGACACCTGTTCTCTAGGCTCCCTCCATATTCGTCTGTCCTGTTGTTGACTTGATCCTTCGTGAACTGGTCGATCAAGTAGCCGTTGGCGCCATTTATCTCGACTCCGTCGAATCCTACACAAGTTGTGGATCAATAAACAAATTTATCTCAAATAAAAAACAAGGGATGTAAAGGACGGTTTTTTAGCATCTATAAGTGGTCCCCACTTTTTATGCACATTCGTTAGGATGGAGAAAATTGGAAAATACTATCACATCGAGAGTTCCATGATATGTGATGAATTTAAGTGAAAAAAGGATGTCATGGGAAATTTTGTTTCAGCTTATAGAACATGTGAAAAAAGTGGAAAACGATGAAAATATATGTTTTCCATTCTTTTTCATCATATTGCCAATGTAAATGTTTATGTACTACTATTTTATTTCTAAAGCATGGCAGGCAAGGGGATGAGACAAACCTGCTTCAATAGCGTTGCGTGCAGCCAATCTGAAATCATTGACAATACCATGAATTTCATCTGTGGCTAGTTTTCTAGGAGGAGCATAGTTTTGTAGGCCAGGGGCCAGTCCTTTGTCTGTCGATGAGATTGGAGCTTGGCCACCTGGCTGGTAATCTACACAATGAATATTTTATTGTCATGAAAATACTGTACTTTTGAGTTGGGATCAAGGTCTCCAGCAATTACAAAGGAGATGAATAGCACTATATGACCAACACAGAGTCTATTAAAATTAATGGGATATTACTCTATTAGTTAACTCATCAATAGAAACAATACTATGAGCAAACGATAAATTTTAGATCGGGATACCATAAGTAGAGGCACGACCAACGTGCAACAACTGCACGAAGAAAACACCACCCTTTTGATGTACAGCGTCCACTATAGGTTTCCATGCCTCAACATGCTCCTTTGTCCAAATTCCAGGCGTATCAGGTAACCTACATACATAAACATTGAAACAAATTATACTGCAATTCAATCATAACTAACTATATAAAGTCCAAATGAGTAGTATTAAAAGAAATGTATAGGTACCCTTGAGCAGTGTCCGATACACCGGCTGCTTCAGCGATAAGGAGGCCGCCTTTGGTAGTTCGCTGAGAGTAGTGCAAGGCAGCATGTGGCTGTGGAATGTTGTTGTATGACCGATCCCGGGTTAAAGGTGCTAATACTATTCTGTTCATCAACACCACCCAAATAGTGAGAAAAAAGTAGAAGAATTAGTAAGAAAGATGCAATGAAGGAATTAAACCTGTGGGAGAGGGAGAATTCTCCCATTTTGTGTGGGCTGAGCAAAGGAATAACATCATTATTTTCAGCTGCCATAACTCTGATTTGGTCTCTCTTAACTTTGTTTTTGTTTTTGTTTTTTGTTTTTGTTTTTGTTTTGGTAAAACACAGGACTATTTATAGTAGACTATTTATAGTAGATGCATGAAGTTGGTGGACATTGTATGTTATGTTAGTTATCCCAGTTATTAGAGGGTGCCATTTTCAAAGTCAAACAGGAAAGGGAAAGTGAGGATGAGACACCACCTACAAAGTGTCATGTCTAGTTTTTCATTTGAGGTACCGCATCCACATTTTAAAAAATAAAGCAAATCTCGGTACGTAGAATTTTCATTAGTTTCACTTTTCAAAATTCACCTACCTTAATGGCTTGATCTGAGCGGTGGGGGGACTGCTGACTTTAGAGTGGGGGTGGCTGACTGTTTAAAGAGGCGCAAGAGGGCGGCGCATGGTGGACTGCTTAAGAGCATCCGCAGCGGTGGCGTTCGTCCGTCCGTCCGTGCCGCTGAGCACGAGCTCGTCCGTCCGCTGCTGCGAGCTGTCCGTCCGTGCCAGCGGCACGGTGCTGCTCTTAGCTAAGAGCACGTCCGTGCCGCTGAGCAGCCCTACGTGGCGTATTCTTATTGGCCAACAGCTAAATTCGATTATATATTATTTATTTTTTTTTAAATTCGAAATTTATTTAAAAAAATTTTTTTAAATAAAAAAAAATATTTTCCCACTTCCCAAAAAATTATATCCGTTTTCTACCCACTTTTAATTTATTTTTCAATTTTTTTCCCCCAAAATTCACATTTTCATCTATAAATACCTCCACTTCAACACAAAAAATTCCCATAACACTTTAATTATAGGAATTTTTAATTTGTAGGATTTTAATTATGTATTTTTTTATTTTCTAGAATTTTAATTATGTAATTTTTATTTTTTAGGATTTTAATTATGTAATTTTTTTTAAATATATTTTTTATAATGTAAAAATGTTTTTAGTAATTGAAATATTTAAATTGAATAATAGAATAGTGGGACCCTTGAGCTTGTCCTTAGCTAAGAGTACGGATATGGGTGTTGTGCTCTTAGCTAAGGACAAGGAGTAAAAGTGGGTCCGGGTCCACCTCCGTGCTCTTAGCTAAGAGCACGGATGGGGATGCTCTAAGCCTTATAGCGTCGCTGAAACTGCGCCGAACTGGACCAGAGATAGAGAGTGAGATTAAAATTAAGAGTAAGAATGGTCCATTTTTAAAGTAAACACCTACTACTATAAAATGCAATTTGACCAGATTAATATTTTAAGTTGAGGTTTTTTCTCCATTTGATTTAAAACATGCATCTATTATTTGAAGAGTGATGCTAAATTGCCACCTTATAGCTGGCTTACTCAGATTTTTAATGCTCATTTTAATGAAATTTAATGCACTTAGAAAATATCATAATTTATGGGACTATTCTACCCTTTGCCTTAACTCATCAACAAATATTTTCCTATGCATACTTACTTTTCACGTTTTCTCTGATTTTTATAATAAGGATTTAAAATATTAAGTAAGTATAGTATAGTACTCCCTCTGTCCCGCTTTAGCAGTCCCATTAACTTTTCTGCCCTTTTTTTGTAAAAATGATAAAAAATAGTTAACGTGGAGAAATGGTAAAGTAAGAGAGACAATAATGTAGATAAGACTCTTCTCTATATTATTCTCTCTCTTAATTTACTATTTCTCCTCTTTAATCTGGAATAATATCAATCGTTGACTAGAAATAATTAGTGGCTAGGATTAAAGTTTTGAGTTTTCATTATATATATGGTTTTCATTTGATCACATCCCTATACAACACTCTTAAAATGACACCGTGACACCACGCTAGGCTGCAATATTATATATGCTAAACTGCAATAGTATAAACGCTAGACAACAATCTACAACAATCTATAGATTGCAGTCTAGCGTATTGAATTTTGCAGTCTAGCGTATTGGATATTACAGGTCGCGTCACCTTGCAGTCTAGAGTATTGGATATTGCAGTCTAGAGTATTGGATGTTGCAGTCCGCGTAAATTTACCCTTGCGAATTTTTTATGATTGCCACATGGCAGCTGATTATTCGTCCACGTGTACAAATGATTGGCTAGGAATGGTGGTATGGTTTTATTTTAAGATAGGTTGTCATTTTAACACATCCATATATATGTATATATATGTATATAGGGACGTGTTCAGATCAATAAGTGAAACTCTGTCAAAAATTAAAACAAATCTCAGTCATTGGATCTTGTAATGTGACCGTTAGATTAATGTCACGTGTCCTCTAGTAATGTAGATTGCTAGTCAAATAATGTAACTTAGCTAATAAGGTACTATTTTGTTACAATAATGTAACATTTTAGTCTAATAATGTAGCTCGGCTGATAATGTAGCATCTTGGGCTAATAATGTAGCTTATCACAACCATCCAATCTAAGGATCCAAGGGCTGAGATTTGTTTTGACAATCTACATTATTAATGACACGTGTCATTAATCTAACGGTTACATCACAAGATCCAATGACTGAGATTTGCTTTGATTTTTGACAGAATTTCAGTTATGGACCTGATCACTGGTCCTTTTGCCCCCTAAGTGTCTATTTCCTTCTTAATCTCATCCATTAGATTAAAAGGGTGGATGGTCTAGATTAAGATTTCATAACTGACTCCGTGTTGCATTATTTGGTGGAATTGGTGCATTATAGGGGTAGAAATGTAAACAAATCATTTACATCACACGTTTAAAAACTGCAGGTCCTATAATTAAGCAGAATATTCCCTTCCACTCTCTCTCACTCATTCCAAACGCCTCCTCCATTCCAATTTCGATCAAAACCCTTTCCCCCAATTCCACTCCTAGTCAAAACCCTAGCCGCCGAGAAGAGACCACCAAAGCGGTCTGCTCTATCTCTGTGAAAACCTTTTGGCCAAGTGAACTCTACGTTTCTCAGTCGTTTTCAGCCTTCTTCGTCAGTATACGGTTGCTATGGCAGTGCAGATTTGGTGGAAACTGAATCAAAGCCTGCGATTTCGGGTAAGTTATGAAGCTTCGACGTTTTTAGCAAAGTTATTATGGTGGGTTTTTCTATAAATCAGCACTTCGTCTTCATTATTATTATTATTTTTTCTGTAAATCAACACTTCTATGATAGTGGAAGTTTGATAATTTGCAGTGCATTACTGATTTTGGATTTCGATTTTGGTTTGCTACATTACTGATTTTGGATTTTTCAATTGGGTTTTTCTTCATTATTGATTGATTGGTTTGTTGTTAATTATTGTGTTTAATTTTGTGGTATATGTTCATTAGCATTTATTTGGGTTTATATTCATCAATGATTCTAAATCCTTGATAGTGGAAGTTTGATAATTTGCAGTGCATTATTTGTGTATTTCTGTGAAATTGTGAATCGATTAATACATTATTTGTTTGATCATGTTGCATCATGTAATCAGATGCGTACATTAATTGTTCAATTTTGGTGGATCATATTAATGTACATCATTTAGCCAGTTATGTGCATTAAACGGTTCTGTTTTGGTACATTATTTATACTATTTTGTACATTACATTAGTTTAATTTGATACATTATTCATCCAGTTTTGTTGCCTTGTTCTCGACAGCAGCGAAGCAACCTAGGATTTTGGTGAAGCATTCGATGATGTGATTTCTCTTGCCATTGCATAGAAGTTTCGCCAGCGATTGACCGAGACATAGTCTAGTAGATCCCAAGAAGAAGCTGCTCAAAGAAAACCTAGAGAGAAGAAAGAGAACCACATGTACTGCCGACGATGCCCGACGGAAGCATAATATGTACATTATTCACTATTACGAATGTACATTATTAGATACTATTGGTACATTATTCACTGTTACGAATGTACATTATTAGATACTATCGGTACATTATTTACTATACCAAATCTAAAAAACACATTAAAAACGAAATTTAATTCATGTGGTGATACTATACCCTAACCCCATTGATTGATAAACCATAGGGGAATGAGTCAAACTTTATGCCCTTGGTGATGGTTTCATTTTTGAGTGGGTACTACAACCTAGCCCTATGTATTGTTAAACCCAAATGCATGAATTCAAGTTCCTTTCAAAATTATTCTCTACAATCTGTACATTATTCACTGTTATGAATGTACATTATTAGATACTATTGGTACATTATTTACTGTACCAAATCTAATACACACATTAAAAAATGAAATTTAATTGCAGACCGAAGGTGAGATTGCAGCGCCATTTTACAAAGCTGATAGTATCCTGTCCCTTAGTTTTCAGCATTATTTAATGTTTTTTTTTACATTTTTGTCCTTATTTTTTGCATTAGAACTCTATTTCATCTCTGTTGTTGTCCTTTTTCTGTCACATTATTCTGTTTATTTGCTGCATTATTTGGTTTGCTTTCAACATTAGTGAAAATTTTCAAAGTACTAAAAATAAATAATGTAACATTTATATAATAATAATGCACAAATACCAATTAAAAATGAGCAATAATTACCAAAAACTTGTTGACATTGGTAAGACATCGAATTCAATACTAAAGCCTAAACCTCAAAACAAAAACAACTAATGTTGTGAGAGTCAAAATACATCAACATTTCCTCTTCCAGATCCTTAAGCATTGGACAATTTCTAGAGTCGTGATGGCACAACTCATCGCATGCCTTACACCGTCGAAGGGGCCTAGTAGCCTCCTTGATAGCCTTTTCTCTCTTGGAAATCAGACGACTAGCTGAGCTGCTCGCGTGCCCCTTTGTATTTACCACATCGGGAGGATGTACCTCAACGACTTCCGGTCTTTCCATTTCATAAAACTGTTCAATCATTCGCCTCTTCTCAGAGACGGATGTTGTAAGAGTTCCAGGTACAACAACCATTGTATACAATCACAAACAAAAAATCTCAGCTAACATACGCACTACGAATTATAAAACGTGCATTATTTGATTAATAATTTAAATTACACAGTACTAAAGCTATATGTTTATCTAATAAAACAACACCCTGGAATTCTTGATTCTAAACCCTATTTGAGCCCAAATAAAACGTGCATTATTTATTTAATAATTTAAATTACACAGTACTAAATCTACATTATGTTTATCTAATAAAACAACACCCTGGCGCCTCGATTCTAAACCCTAGCCAAGCCCAAACAAAACATGCATTATATATTTAATAATTTAAATTATACAGTACTAAATCTACATTATGTTTATCTAATAACACAACACCCTGGCCGCCTCGATTCTAAACCCTAGCCGATACCATTACTAAACTCGTGCTCCTTGTAAACGATTGTGGAACTAGCACCAATCAACACTTACACAATTACGAAACGGGTTGCGGTAATCCCTACATACTACATCCAAGCCCTAACGATTGTATCTCTCATTGGGAATAAATAAAACGTGGAAACAATAATCATAGACTTTACTGAAAAAGATTACTTTCTTCCATTGTTGAATCATAAGCTTCTTCCATTGTTGAAGAACAACCTTTTTCCATTGTAGAAATAATTACGGGTACAGAAGTAATTACCGATACGCTCCAACAAAATATAATTTCAATGAAAATTAAAACCTATGCAAAAATTCGCCCGATATTTTAGAACCAGAAATTTCATCAATGGAGAATGATAAGAGAATGATCGGCGACAGAGAAGAAATAAATCTGTAATCTCTTGAATAAAACCGTTGGAATATTTTGTGAATGAGAGAATCAAGCACTTTCCATAACTGACGTTGATGTGAATACCCTAAACACCCTTTTCTATTTTTTTAATGATTAAAAATGATTAAATCAGACCCTATTTTCGGCCCTTAGATCTTGGAAATAGATGGTGGAGATTGAGAAGGAAAAAGAACAAAAGATGTAAAAAGCATATGAATACATCCCTATATATATATATATATATATATATATATATATATATAGGGGTGTGTTAGGGTCCTTACAGCATCTTAGTGTAAAACACAGCACTAATCACAGCCCTTGGATCATTAGATTGGATGGTTGTGATTAGTTACATTATCATACTAAAAATCTACATTATTAGCCGAGGTACATTATTAGACTAGAAATGTACATTGTAAGACTAAAACTGTACATTATTAAACTAAAATGCTACATTATTATCCGAGCTACATTATTAGTCTAAAATTCTACATCATTAGATGACACGTGACATTAATCTAACCGTTAGATCATAAGATCCATTGGACTGCAAGTGTTTTAAGTTTTACTTATACTTAGCGTTCTGACCTGAATACACCCCTATATATATATATATATATATATATATATATAGGGGAGCATTATGGTCCAACTCACCCTTAAGTGTTAAGTTCAAATATAATTACAGCCTTAGGATTAAGCAGATGTACGGTGTAGATTTGTAATGTAGATCATGCTCCGTGTTACATTATTAAGACTTCCGAATTACATTGTGGGGGTATATTGGGAACATCAATTACATCAGACGGTTTTAATTAAGGAACCTCCGAAACAAGCGCCAATTAATATCAACCAACCTCCCACATTCTCCTCACTCTCCATTTCTCACTCCAAAGAAGCCCAACCGATGCAAAAACTAAATTCCTAAAAATCTCTTCACATTCAACCCTAGTCTTCTTTCTATTGACGGCGGAAGAATCAACCAAAATTCATATTTACAGTTCGAAGATTCCTCCTGCTTCGGTTTGAATCCTCTTATAATCACGCAAGTCGACTCTGCAAGTTTAGGATCCGACCCATTCCTCAAGCTCGCTCCTCAGTCGGGCCGATATTCCGGTAAGTTTCGAAACTTTATATGGATTCGCAATGTTTCGTGGTTGGTTATTATTGCTGTTTCTTGTAGAAACCCCCAGATGGAAAATTTTCGTTTTTGCCGGTTGAATTTAATTTTGTTTTTGCCAGTTGTTTACATTGTTGACATTCGATGAGTTGTTGAGGGCAAATAAGATTACATTATTATGAATACAGTGTGAGTTGTAGAAAGAATTTGAAGCTTCCTCTGCGGACTGAGTTGTCGTTTTCATAAGAAAAGTGTAGTAAGATGTTGCGTAGGAAACTAGATATATTAAGATTGATTACATTATTCATTATAAATGGGGGTTGGTTGCTTGTTTGTTTTGTTTGAACTTTTTTTTTCAGCAATTTATTGTTCAAGTTTGTAATCATTTTTCGTTCAATTTCAACAGATGGAAAAAGGGAAAAACGTGGTCAAAAGAGGTCGACCTTCAAGACCAATCCAAACGCCGTAAATGGTAAGCTTTGTCTCTTTGAACTCTGAATAATGTAACATATTTAGCCTTTTGGATGCATTATTGGCATGTTATCTATTTCATTGTTCACAAATGTCTGCTACATTATGCAATCGTGTAACCAAGTGTAATGTATGATACTTAATGCAATAATGTAAATTAATGTGTGTTAATAAAGCTCATTCAGTAAGTTAAAACAGAGCGTAGGCAGTAATGTATGATACTTAATGCAATAATGTAAATTAATGTGTGTTCAGTTTGATGTGTATATACATTATGCACTTAGTGTTGTTACATTATGTAGGGTCTAAGAGGTCAAGAGTAGGAGATGATACTGATGATTCATGGGAAGATTTTATTCCCTTAGCAGCAGCTAGACAATATCGAAAGGAAATAGAAGAGGAGGAAGTGGAGATTGAGGAAGATGATGCAGGGGACGGGGTTCGACCAAAAAAGAGGGACGATATACTGTATTTTCGGAGAACTTCAAAGGAATTTGTGGACATGATACCAAAGCTAAATCCCCGACAGGTCGAAGCTGTCCATGAGATCGGGTTCGGAGGTATCTTGAACTACAAAATACCCTAGATACCTGGAGAAATGGCCCTTTGGATACTCTCTGTATACAAGAGGGAGCGGCTTAGGTTACAATTTTCAGAAGATGAATTTCTTCGTGTCACAGAGGATGATGTGCATCTTACGTTCGGCTTTCCAAAGGGCGATGGACTTATGAGCCGAAGAATTAAACAGACAGATTTGTCATTCCAGATAGAAATAGCAAGGCGGCTAAAAAAGGATAAGTTTAAGTGTACACCAAAGGAGATTGTGGGAGAGATGCTGAAGGACGAGGCCGGCGGGGATGAATTCAAGAAGCTTTTTGTTTTCATGATGGAAAATGCGGTGATAGAGACACCCAGCGACGGAATGGTCAAGCCAAAGATTTTGCGATACATTGATGAGGTTGACGAGATAAAGAATTACAATTGGTGTGGCTACCTCATTGATGTTCTTGATTTCGCGCATGAGAATTGGAAACCAGGTGAAAGTGCGTCATTTACTGGTCCAATTGGATTCCTTGTGGTAAGCATTGTTTACAAATTCTATATAATGTAGTTGTAAGGTAGGAATAATGTAACATAAACCTAACACAATCTGTGTCAGTCTTTGTATGTAGACAGAATCGTGCATTGTCGAAGGACCGTAATTCGGGCATGGCCTACGATTAAAGGGTGGACCACAAAGAAGCTTCAAGAAAGACAAGCACTAGAGTTGAAGACGAATATGTTTGGGATTGGCAGTCTGGAGAATCCTTTGAATAAAGATGAATATCTCCAAGGTGAAGAGTGTCGGAAACAGCAAAGGGATGCAAAGCTGCAACATGGTGAGTGTAGCCGAAAAGAGTCAAGTAAGTTAGAAGATGAGTGGTCAGCGGCATGTGCTCGCATCGCAGATTCTATAGAGGATTGGATTCGTCGACTGAAGCAATTACCAGCCGATGTAATGGAAGAAGACCGATTCAAATTGGCCATTAAAATAGGGAAGAAATTACTAGGGGTGATTGAACAAAACGTAAGTGAAGATGTTGATATTGGAGCCACATTAACGCAGGCGAAAGATCAAGAAGAGGAATACAGTACCCAATGGATCGCTGATATGGAAAAAATGATGCAAGCATACGATGTAGTACAAACTATAGATGAGAAGCCAAATGTGCATTTTGAGGACTATTTCCGAAATGACAACGGCGGTGGGATTAACCGGTCACCAGAAGCTTTACACACAAACAATAATTCGGAAGAAGGTCCTTCATCACCAAAGGGTGACCCACCTGAGCTGCATGGTTCCGCTAGTACAGATGCTAACAACAATGAAACTGCCAACGACCAACCAGAACATGAGGACACAAACATGGGTGAGGCCTCTCACAAAGGCAAATGTTGTAAAAAAACAAGCAATGTTCAGGTCTGATTACATTATTACTCAATTATTATGCTCTGTACATTATTATTCAATTTCCATTTTATTGTATGAACTATGAAAATTAAAAACATTGGCATTGCTGGTAAAAATGCAGAATAGTGCAAGCGCAGACAAGTCAAAAGTTGGCGACAAACCTAGCAGTATGCCGGTAAATTCAGTTTCATAAGTTGCGTTTTACATTTGTTTTGATAAGTTGTTACATTACTATCCAGCTCAGTCTACATTATTGTCACTTGCATTTTTCATTATCTTTCAAACAGGGAAAAAAAGGAGTTCAACAATCGAACCCTAGTAGTGCCAGTGCAAACAAGTCAAAAGTTGTCGACAAACCTAGTAGCGTGCCGGTAAATTCAGTTTCACATTTTACATTTGTGCTGATAAAGTGGTACATTACTCTCCAACACATTCTACAGTAATGTTGATAAGTTGATACATTACTGAGTAGCACCTTATACATTATTGTTACAAGAATATCATGTTATCTTGCCTCTAAATGTTAAAGTCCTCATCAGGTATTACAAGAACACATTGCAACCAAGGCTGACAAAGGAAAAGGCGTCCAACAATCAAACAATATTCTGGAGAATGAGGTTACATTACAGTAGAGTAGTATGTTAATTACATTAATCACGCTTTAATATACTTAACCTTTATTCTCTTTTAAAATTAAAGACAAATGAGTTAAAGGACAAGGGCAAGGTAGACTCAAAAGTGACAAATAGGCCGGCAGGAGTACATGAGGTGAGTCAACTGTGTCTACTTGTGTAATTATGAATTACAAGTTATACCACATAAACGATAATGTCCGCCATTTTTTAAATTATAAATCAGGGAAGAAAAACAACTCTTAGAACAAAGTTACAACAAAAGCCAGCGCACAGCCTACTGTCTCCTTACATCGACAGGGTTGTGAAGATTACCACAAAACCAAATCAGGTGGACAAGGAGATGTACTATTGGTTGCTGGAAACAAAGGACAAAAATTCGTAAGTAAAAACTAATAATGTAATAACTTGTCATATATAATGAACTAATTGTTCATGTTGTGATGTTGCAATGTTTTTGTGTAGGTCTGCTATTGTTTACAAAGATCGTTTTACGCAAGCAACGAAGGAAGATTTTATTTCGCTAGCACCGTTCCAAATAGTGGATGGCGGTGTAGTGGATGCATGGTGTTCCTATCTGAACATCATGGAAGGAAAAAAGGCTCCAACAACAGCTGCTAGGCTTTTTTTCAGTACATCCCCAGCCGTAAGTGTCAGCACAAACTACTATAAACTAAACGTAGTTACTTACATAAATTAATATTAGATCCTCCCTAAAATGCAATACAGTTCGAGGGATTTGTTGATCCAGCAGAAGATTCGGACGAACAAACGAGGTTCGAAATATTCTAGAGTAGGGTTCACGCAGAGACAGAAGCCATACCAGCGTTCGAATGGAATAGCTACAAATTGGTTAGTCATCTGGAAAACCTGTTATTGAATAATAAGCACTCGATGTTTGTTAAAACTGTAGACCGTATGAGCTTTGTTAGGCATAGTGTTGTTGTGTACATACATTATGCTAATGGAGATGTTACATTATTAAGTTGGTGCTTTAAAAAAATGATTACATCACCAAATTCTTAAATGTGAGAATTAATTGTACAACTCATTATGCCGATTTTTTTCCCAATTTGTGAAACTCAACGGTACTACTTAATCTGCTTTGATATCGATGCTACCAAAATGCATGTCATAGATAGCACCCTAGCTGACACACATGCCTCATTCAGTTCCAAGTACGGAGCAGTACCATCGAAGTTGGTATGTACTAATTGTATTCATTAATTGCATTCAAATTGTGATTTTGAATACATTAGTTGATAATGTATTTTTTATTATTTTTCAGAGACATTCCCTCGCTCAAATGCTGGTGAAATGCGGACATCCAAAATTAGGAGCAATTATCAAACGGTGTGCAACAAATGTCGTGGAAATGCCTTGGAGAAATAATGTTAACGTAGTAGATGAAGGCATTTACTTAATGAGGCACATGGAGACGTTCTTTGGATCCAAGGAGAAGGAATGGAGCTGTGGACTGACAGCAAAGGGCTCCAAAAGTCTAGAGACAATGAGAATAAAGGTGAATAGTACCTTGCTTCTGGCTGAGCACAATGCCTGGAGAAACGTTATCAAAAATTTAGCAGCAGCACACTGGAAAGAGAAGAAGATCAAAGGCAGTTTCGAAAACTGGCTCCTGAATCATGGGTTGTAATGCGTCGTATGGTCAGAGTTTTAGATTGTGAAACCCTGTTTTTTTTTTCAATGACTATTTTTGGTACTAAGGTTAATGACTTGGATATAGCTACTAAACTTATTGTTTTGTCCTATTCAGTGTTTATGCGAAAACCTTTATGAATCTTCGTATTCTTACTTATGTCTACAGGTTCAGTTTTTAATAATATATTGATGCATCACGTATAGTGTTTTTTAATAATGTAAGGATGTCATTCTATTAATGAAATGATGCAACGCTAATAATGTATTGATGTATTGCGTATAATGTAATAAGACAACGCATATAATGTGATGTATCCGTAAGAGTTAAATAATGTAAAGTGTGTTCTTAGTGATTTGTGACTCTAATCTTCAATAATAAAAACTCGTTGACCAGAGAATTTACTCCAAATATACAAACTCCATCCGTGCTTATTGCAATATGTCGACCAAAAATGATGCCCAACCATAAGTAATGACAATAGTTACAATCCATCCAGTCAAACATAATACGTGATTAATGCAAACAATAATGTATGTTAACGGATAAAGTAATGTAAAATAAAATAAAAAAACAGAATCAGCTTTTCCTCTTGCCGTAACGCTTCTCCCTTGTTTTCTCCTTGGCTGTATCCGGATCTTTTTCAGGGCATGTTCTTGAATCATGATGAACCATGTCTCCACATGTCCTACACTTTCGAAGGGGTCTACTTGCTTCCTTTATAGCCTTTTCCCTCTGGTATACCAAACGACTGTTATGGTCACTACATGAACCCTTAGTTCTCACTACATCTGGAGGGAGAACCTCAACATCTTCAGGTCTTTCCATTCCATAGTACTCTACACACATTCTCCTCTTCTCAGATGCAGACGTACTTGGTGCTCCTGATTGCAAAGAAACACCAACTTCTTTTACCCGATCAAGAAAAGTGCGTAGTACTTCAGCGTCTTTCTCATACCGACGGAGAAAACCATAAAACATCACGATGCCTTCATTCGAAAGCGTGACCCGTTCATCCACGACGGAACTGGTGGGTAAGGTGTCATCACAAACACCGTGCACTGCCTTAACTAAAGGAGTCTTCAACCATCGACTCTCACAGTATTTATCTGGTATACATTCTAACCCATTATTGTTGATGGCTACAAGGATATCAATGCCTTCCAAGCAACTTACACTCGCATGCGTATGAATCGTCGCCTTTGTCATGAATCACAAGATACTTGTTTTTATAGCGATCCATAACTCTGTAAGAATCCACCATGCCTACAGAAGTCAACGACACAATCCGGCTATGAAGACAACCATCCACGAGCTCTGCTTGCACTAATCTGAACATGCTGTCTGTATAGACTTTTCCTGCATGTTTCTCGATTGATAACTTCAGAGCCCATGTTGGCCTATTAGTCGAATCCCCGTAGTCCAACTTTGATCTGTTATCTCTTTGGAATTCCAACGCAATGTTGAAGTTTAAATAGAATTCGGCAATGTTGGCGCTGGGCTTTAGAAAGTTCTTGTAGAAGCTATTCTCAGACTCAGATATTGATGTCGTCCGTATGATTGAACCAAGTGGAAAATCTCTGAAATATGCAGGTATCCAGAAAGAACGGTACTCGAACAACGTGCTCAACCATTCCACGTCATGCAATTCGTAACGTTCAATGATGTCAATCCACGTTTCTTCAAATGCTTCTGGTTCCAAAAGATCAGACCATACACAAGCGTTGAATTCTTTCTTGAAATTCTCGTCCTTGAGTAGTCTGGGGGGCACCTTGATGGATAACTTGTACGTGATATGCCACATGCACCATCTATGTCGGGTGCCGACAAGAATCTCCTCAATGGCTGAGCGCATGCCGTTGTCTTGGTCGGTCACGATCATTTTTGGTGCAGATCCCATGCAATCAACAAAGTGCTTGAACAACCAGGCAAATGCACCTGTCTTCTCATTGGAAACCAAACCAGCCGCAAATGTTACAGGCTTCCCATGATTGTCCTTGCCCGTGAACGGGGTGAATATCATACGGTACCTGTAAACATAAAGACAAATGACAATGTGAAAACGTTGGGAGAAATAATTTACATAATCATTCATTCGTAATGTAGTAATAAATGGTCAACAATGTAAATGGACATTTTTCAAAAAATGTAAATACAAAAATAATTTAAAGGACGGATCAGATCAATGCGAATATAGTCGTAATGTAGTAATTAGTGGTTAATAATGTATATGGAATTAATGCAGAAATGTAAATACAATACTAATATGCATTCGCATTAATCTCAAATCATTTGAAATGTAGTCAGTTAGTGTCAATAATGTATAATAACACAATGCAAAAAAGTATATTTGAATTTTACTGAAAATTCAACAGTGACAAGGTCAACCATTTAATCCTATTTTAAAATGTGGTCAGTTTTAATCAATAATGTACATGAAATAGCGCATACCTATTTGTATTGTAGGTGGAGTCGAATGCAACAATATCGCCAAACATTTGATAATTCCTCTTGGACAAACCGTCGCACCAGAAAAGGGCAACCAATTGATTACTAGCGTTCACTTCGTAATGATATGTAAAGGACTCGGACAAATCTTTCTTCCTAGCCATATCATCTAAAACCATCTGGACGTCGACACCGTGTGCATATGCTTTTAAGTCTCTAGAAGCATTACGTATGTCCCCGACGGTGCATCGAACATGTGCAAAGCCACCAAGGACTTCCTTCAAAACCTTGAACGTCAACGTGGGCCCTATGTTAGCATGCGCACAATCCAGTATAAATTTGTGATGTACGTCATCCAATTTCCGATTACTTGACATGAAGTGCTGATGCTGCACCTCGACCATTGCATGGTTATGAACTTTGTTAAAAGTATGGACAACGTAACCGGGATTCCCTCCTTCGGAGAAATAAGTGAACGATATGCCAGCTTTACATCCACACCTCTTAGATAGTCGCCTCCGTTTCACGGTAAATCCACTTAGAGCGTTCATCTGGTCTGACTCCTTGGATGCCCTCTTTACGCCTTCCCTGTTGCATACCACGTAATGCCAAGTTACGACATTATCCACCTTCCTCGTACCTTGCTTTCGTGTATCAAAACCAACCGCACGTGCATAGATGTCATAAAATGCAACTGCAAAATCCAGTGAGATGAACTTTTGACCAACAACTGGCTTCGACTCTAAAGAACATTCGGGAACAACTGATACTGCATACGTGAAAATGAAATACATTATACTATGTATCACGTTACATTACGGGCAACACAGTCCCATGTTTCCGTAGAACTCCATCAAACATGACGAGATAAAAGTGGTATGGCGTGATTAAAGTGGTATGGCGAGATTATAGTGGTTACTTCATATATTGTTGTCGAAATACAGAAAGCATTAAATCGAAAACCAAACCCAACATACGCTCTGCATTCATCTTGTAATATACAAAATTGGCAACGATTTTGATAATGTAAATTCAATGAACGACGCGGATAACGTAAAAAATACTTACATTCTTCCATCGTTGATTACAACAAAAATAGAATGGAGATGATGAAAAACGGCGCGGATGTTCTTACTATGGTTGTGTTTAAGTTCTGGAAGAACAAAATCTCAGTGCCGTGAGTATTATAAGAAATTAAATCTTACGTTAAAATGAGTGGCATGAATCTTGGAAACTAAATAACTGCATGATAATATGATATGCCATCCGTACCCTTTTAAGCTTTTTTTAAATATTAAAAAAATTATAAAATGGAGCCATATTAGGCGTCAGATCCACAAAATGAAGGGGTGAGATTGACTTGGATATTTGACATAAATTGGGTTATGGATTTGAGCACTCCCCTATATATATATATATATATATATGTCGAGTCCCATTATCCACAAATCCACTCTTAAAGACCGAACCACCGAACCCTACCAAATTAGGGCTTTTAGATCTAGTTTTTTATGGATAAGATACAGAAATTTATAAATTATTTTCGCCTTCATCATGAGCCTATTTTAATTCATCTGAAGGTAAATAAGTCATACTAACATGTTACGAAGATTTAACTTCGTTCCAGAATATATTACTTCATTCTAGGAGGTTTTTACTTCATTCTAGTAGGTTTTTACTTCATTCCAGTACGTAAATGTGGTTTCGCCGTTGCGTGCCGTTCTTTCTCTCTACAATATCTATCACCAATGCCATGGCGCTAATATGGTTTAATAAACACATGGAATAATGTAATAAATTATTGGAATGAAGTATGTGTAGAAGCATTTGAAGTACGGAATGAAGTAATAAACCTATATAATGAAGTAAAATGGGCTTGTAATGAAGCCGAAAAAATTTTCACAAGCAGCACATCTCATAAAAAAAAACTAGATCTAATGGCCCAGATTTGGTCTCTAGTTCGGTCTTTAAAATTGGTTCGACATTGATCACAACTCTCTCTCTCTATATATATCTATATATATATATATATATATATATATAGGGATGTGATCATAAGTGAAATTCTGTCAAAAATCAAAGCAAATCTCAACCATTGGATCCTGTAATGTAACCGTTAGATTAATGCCACGTGTCACCTAATAATGTAGATCGCGTAGTCTAATAATGTAGCTCGGCTAATAATGTAACACGCTGTAGTCTAATAATGTAGATTGTGCAGTCTAATAATGTAGTCTAGTTAATAATGTAACGCTTTTAGTGTAATAATGTATCTCGGGTATTATGATCACAACCATCTAATTTGAGGATCCAAGGGCTGAGATTTACTTTGATTTTTGACAGAATTTACCTTATGGACCATAGTGCGCCCCTATATATATACATATATATATATATATATATATATATATATACATGAAGTAGTACTGCCTCCGTCCCACCACAAGTGATCCGTGTAAGTGCATCTTACACATGTCTACTATGTATTTGGCAATAAAGTAGACCCGTGTAAGTGCATCTTGGCCATGTATAATAATATCCTAATTTCTATCCTTTTTTATTCTAGGTAGGTTTGATAGACCACAAGGAATTCAAGATATTAAACAAAAATAATAAATTCATGGGTTGACTAATAAACATAAGTTTCCTAGCTTGTGTGTCCATTATTCTAGGTGGGTTCAATAGACCACAAGGAATTCATGATATTAGATAAAAATAATAAATTCATGGGCTGACTAATAAACATAAATTTTTCGTAAGTAATATTTAGTTATACTATGATTCAAAATTGAAGTATTAGATGCAAGTGGTACCATGATAAGGATTTGAATCGATTATATATGCAACAAATCAAAGAGTAATGACAAATTAATCCGACCTAACTTCACATTCCTCCACCTACCCAACTAATTTTCCTAACAATGAATTTAGAGTAAAATAAAGTAAACCAATTAGTAGTATAATTCTTATAATCTCTACACAAATATAGGGAGTAATTAAATTGAATTTAGTGTTCCGGTATTAAATGATCATTTAAAGGACATGAAAAACAAAGTTAGGTATATCAGTTATTTTTCACTTTTCACCTGTCCAAAATCGTTTACAACACGTGGTTGAGCAAAGCCACTTCCAGCTCTTTCCCCAGCGGCGCCGCCCCTGACATAATCATCCAAATCGAGCTTAGGTCGAAGTTATCCACCAGCGGAATTGTTATTGACATAGATGTTTCACATACATGTTTCAGGTAAATTTAAGATTGAAATAGTGTTTCACATATTATTATCACTGAATTTTTCATGATAATAAAACAGTCATTTTTAGCCTTAATTCAATAGGCCCTTGCCCATTAAATGAGTCACATAGAAAATTTAACCAACGAATCAAACACTACGTTGGACGATTAAATGCACTATGAGTGCCCCTATCTACCAATTCAAACACACCCTTATTATAAATAATAACCCTCTCAATCTCAACTCCTCTTTGTAGAGCATAGACATCTCCTCCGCCACAACCGGAAATCGAAGATGTACGGAAATCGAAGATGTACGGAACAATATTCGATGAGAAGACGGTTGACGTACCAGCAACCGAATCGTGGAAGCTCTTCAGCAGTCTCCAGCTCCCCAAAGTGATGAAGGAAGCCTTCCCCGACTTAATCGGCCGGATCGACGTCGTCCAAGGTGATAACCACAATATAATCAACAATTTCTGTATCCCCTTTAACAATTACAACTCTATGTTTGGTCTCAACACATAACTATATATCCATCAACAATAATCCATATGATGGTGCCATTAACCCACATAGGGTTACCGATAACCCATATTAATGTCACTAACCCATATACGGTGAATAATCATCTCATAGCGATTATTGATCACGGTACCTATTGCAAAAGCATATATGTCAAACTACTAATCACACAATTCACCTTTCACTAATAGGATTCCATAATTTAATATTTCAACCTGGGATCAAATTACCTTCACCTGCATATAATCATACAATATCACACCAACTCATGTAACATATATCTTTCTCAACCTAGATCTCATAATTTCACGTGCACGGATTTTATATAGCAACCAAATTACACCATACAACTACCAAATCACATCATATAGCTACCAACTATAACACATAGTAGTCAATTCACATCATATACCAGATCAGATGCAAATTCAACAAATACAGGCCGGACTATTACCCTCGAGAGGATGCCACACAGACCACCCCTTTTATAGTGCAGTCAGCCAATATATTAAACGCTCCAAAAAGCCAATCTTATCAAACACTCCAAAGATATAATCAGATTAAGTGCTCCATAGAACAAATCGTATCAGACCTACGAAGAGAAAATCATATCAGACGCTCCGTAGAGCTAATCAGATCAGATGCTCTATAGAGCAAATCGTATCAGACGCTCCGAAGAGCAAATAGTATTCTCCTTACTACACCATATATAACATCGCATTCCTTCCATCACACCATGTATCACATAACATTTCCTCCCATCACACCATATAGTATCACATATTATTTCACCCCTCACACCATGTATCACATTGTATTTTCCATCCATCACACCATATATAGTCATAATATTTCCTTCCATCACACCATTTATCATATAGCAGTATTACAGTTTTATAATATAACACCTATACCCAAAGATATCAACTAAGCACATGGTATAAGACATAAGTGATTAAATTCATTTGTTATCCATTTAATCATCATATTCATAACGATTATACTACATTGTTTACCGTGATCCTACAGCTTAAACCATAAATTGTCTTACATATAAAATCAAAATCTGTTTTACATATATCAACCAAAAAAAAATGTGCAACTTAGAAAGTTACATCAATTACCCAATTTCATGTTTAACACATAATACTCATACCAAATCATATTATTAGCACTAAATACATCAGTAAGCATATAAACATTATAGTTAACTTAAATAAGAAAATTAAGTATCAACGCAGAGTGTCCTATTGCAGATCACAACATATCAACTTTCATATTATTGTCAACTAGAATTAAATTCAAGCAATTAGCGCCAATTAATTTCACTCAAATCATAAAATACCGTATGAGTATAATTTATTAAGCATACTCTTAACAGTTAACATATAATTAAATATATCACACATAAGAGCACATAACATCATAAGAATCACACATATTATTTGGATAATAAAGCAAGTCTTTTAAGTGATGGGTATGCTATCAAAACTTGAGTTATATGGAGTCACCGAATCCGCACAATCACTATATCAGTCACATATCAAAAGATATGTCTCGTACTTTGATAACCTTAGTCTCCACTATATATAAAATCACTCTTGACAAAGCTCAACATTTATTCTAGTTCCAGATTCACATTCTAAACCAAATTGTGCAAATAAATTCCATATCTGTATAATCCATAGTTCTCCTTCTATTTATCATACTTAAATTATCAGCAACATGCATTCTAACTCGGTTATAAGGTTGACCAATTTATAATCAGTTCAAACCAAATTATATTCCTTAGATTCATCAATGTGATCAAAATTTTCATCAAATAGATGACCAAGTTTTCTATCCTTTCTGTATATTGTTAAAAAGTGTGATTACTATATTATATTCTACATCATTCTTATGATCTTATCCCATATTGATTTTTTTGTCAAAAAGTATTCTTAACTCAACCTATAAATTTAATTTCCAACTCATTCTCCATCATTACTCAAAATTCCAAATCATAATCAATTATACGAAGTAACATCCTACATTATAAACTTTAGGCTTTCGTTCAACTCAACGTTTTCTACTCAAGATGTGATTTCGTCCTTAATTCATGCTTAATCTGCTAATACAAACATAACTCCATCAATCGATTAAAAAAAAACATAAAATTATCAAGCTTCTAAAAGAGAAACCCATTCAACCATTTGCCAAAGTTCTTCCAGCATCTCATATATATACTTTTATTTCTCCCCCATCAAATTAAAAAAAGAAAGACCCATCAAGAATCAAGAAAACGAAAAGTTTCAGTGACCCACCCTCAATCCAAATTGAAACTCCAATATATTTAACAATTGTATGCTTAGAAGACATAAATAATAGCACTACTATGTAGAGAAGAATATTTTTACCTTATTTCACAAGATTAGACGAGTTCAGGTGCATAACTACACTTTTTTCTTCCCAGAACCGCCTAAACCTTTAGCTCTGATACCAAACTTGTAGCACCCCTACTTAATTTACTCCCAAAGACATGATCTTGTTTAATTCTCTTTGAAACATGGTCTCGATTACATGAACTCGTAGCAAATCTCGATTACTCCCAAAGAAACGATCTCATAGCGAATTCTCTTTGAAATATGTCCTAAATTAAAATTTTCTTAATTTTGTTGAGTGAGGGAGACCGAGAGAGAGTACCCTAAAGAGGGACTTGAAGGCCTTTTATTTTGCTAACCCTTTATTTTTTTTGTTTCTAGCAACCTTTTCTTTATATTCATATATTAACTACTTGTTTATTTTTATGGAGATAAGAGTGGACAAATGTCATTTTTTAGTTTGGTACAATTATTTAACTAATCTTTATCCACATATACAACACATTGGAAACTTATTTTCACCACTCTATGTACATAACACGTGTATCATCAAAATTGGAAAATATATTTATAAATCCTTTTATTTGAATTAAATATACATATCACTTGATTATTTATATTGTTCCAAACTTTTGTTGCACCACATTCTAGGATCATTTAGTAAGTAGAGGTCGAAATTCTCTTAATATAGCGAAATTACTAATTCATACACGCATATATATACAAAATATTAATTTTCATCTAGACTCATTTTTGGGATGTTACGACAAGTGTTTTGAGTTTTACTTATACTTAGCATTTTGATATGAATATATCCATATATATATATTGATTGTTGTTATTAAAAGCATGGAAAAGAGAAAATAAAATACAGAGATATATAGTAGGCGGATAGAAATTTATTTTAGTAAACATGAAAGCAAAACACACAGCCCCAAGTTATTAGTAGATCAATTGTCATTGTTGCGGCCTATAGTAGATCAATTGCCATTGTTGCGGAGCAAATACTGAGCATGTTGCACGATGGCGATGAGTGGTTGAATGGAAACAAGTGCAATATTCGCTGCAGCTTCCTCTTTGAGCTTGTACTCGATCGTATATCGAATTATACACTGTTTCTCGTTTCCCTCCACCTCTATCACTTCAAATCTCACACGATACAGCGTGAACCCTAGATCCAGAAATCCACCTTCCACCACCTCTACCTCCCTCACACGCTTCTCGTGATCCAAAACCATCAATTTCTCCGTAAGCGACTTCCATGTTCCTCCTGCTCAATTAATTAATTAAATTAATTCGGATAATTACATAAATCTAGTGGAATTTAATTGAATTGAATGTGGATGGTACCTAGTTGGAAAACGATCTCGACAATGGTTCCGACGTCGCCGTCGCCTTGGACGACGTCGACCCGGCTGATGAAGTCGGGGATGGCTTCCTTCATCACTTTGGGGAGCTGGTGACTACTGAAGAGCTTCCACGCTTCGGTTGCCGGTACGTCAACCGTCTTCTCATCGAATATTGTTCCGTACATCTTCGATTTCCGGTTGTGGCGGAGGAGATGTCTATGCGCTACAAATAGGAGTTGAGATTGAGAGGGTTATAATTTATAATATGGGTTTGTTTGGAATTGGTAGATAGGGGCATTCATAGTGCATTTAATGATCCAACATAGTGTTTGATTCGTTGGTTAAATTTTCTTGTGACTCGTTAATGGGCAAGGGCCTGTTGAATTAAGGCTGAGAATGAATGTTTTATTTTCATGAAAAATTCAATGATAATAATTTGTGCAACAGTATTTCAATCTTAAATTTACCGGAAACATCTATGTCAATAATAATTTCACTTGTTGATAACTTCGACCTGAGCTCGATTAGAATGGTCCTGATAGGGGCAGCGCCGCTGGGGAAAGAGCTGGAAGCGGCTTTGCTCTGCCATGTGTCACAAACGGTTTTGGACAGGTGAAAAGTGAAAAATAACTGATATACCTAACTTCGTTTTTCATGTCCTTTAAATGATCATTTGATAACGGAAACACTAAATTCAATTTAATTACTCCCTATATTTGTGTAGAGATTACACTACTAATTGACTTACTTTATTTTACTCTAAATTCAGTGTTAGGAAAATTAGCTGGGTAGGTGGAGGAATGTAAAGTGAGGTCGGATTAATTTGTCATTACTCCTTATTGATGTGTTGCATATATAACTAATTGATTCGAATCCTTATTATGGTATCACTTGCGTCTAATACTTTGCCATTTTTGAATAATAATATAACTAAATATTACTTAAGAAGAAATATAGTATGGACAAACAGGCTAGGAAATTTATGTTTATTAGTCAGCCCATGAATTTATTATTTTTATCTAATATCATGAATTCCTTGTGGTCTATCGAACCCACCTAGAATAATGGACAAACAAGGTAGGAAACTTATATTTATTAGTCAGCCCATGAATTTATTATTTTTGTCTAATATGATGAATTCCTTGTAGTCTATCAAACCCACCTAGAATGAAAAAATGATAGAAATTATGATGTTATTATACATGGCCAAGATGCACTTACGTGGGTCTACTTTATTGCCAAATACATAGTAGACCTGTGTAAGATGCACTTACACGGATCACTTGTGGTGGGAAGAGAGGGAGTACTACTTCATGTGTATATATATATATAGGAATGTACTAAGATGACAACCTTCTTTATTGTAACACCATACCACCATTTTAGGTCATTGGATCTGAAAATCGTGTGCTTGTCATGCTGCCACGTGTAAAAACACGGAGGGGTAAAATAGAAAATTTCTAATTTTACGTTACCAGATTGCAGTGTTGTTCATTGAATATTGCAATCTTATCACAACAATATTGCAGTTTACCATGATTGGAATATCTAACATAGTATGTTTTTTCACGAAACTTAATCCTAGGCGTCCATAGATGAGATCTAACGGACTATATTGGTGGTATGGTGTTATCCTATCTATGGTGGCACCTTGCAGTCTACTATATTAGATATTGCAATCGTGGTAAACTGCAATATTGTTGTGGTAAGACTGCAATCCAGTAAAGTAAAATTAGAAATTTCCTATTTTACCCCTCTGTGTTTTTACACGTGGCAGCATGACAAGCACACGATTTTTAGATCCAATGGCCTAAAATGGTGGTATGGTGATACAATAAAGAGGGTTGTCATCTTAATACATCCCTATATATATATATAGGTTTATGTTAAAATGACAACACCCCTTAAGGTAACACCATACCACCAATCCTAGCCAATCATTTGTACACATGGACGAATAATCAGCTGCCATGTGGAAATCATAAAAATTGCTCAAGGGTAAATTTTTGCGGACTGCAATATCCAATACGCAAGACTGCAATTTTTCTTGCCTGCAATATTTAGTGTATTGGATATTGCAGTCTAACATTTATAATAATGCAGTCTAGCGTGGTGTCACAGTGTTATTTTAAGAGTGTTGTCATTTTAACGCACCCCTATATATATATATCTTTTATTTTACTTTATCTATTTCTTTAATTAAGGAAAATAAGTAGGTGGGTTCATGATAAATTAGGGTTACGGCATGACTGAGGTCGGGCCGGTCTTATCTATGTTGCCGTCCTTCGCCAAGTTTGCCACTACCAACCAAGTTCGCTCATACGGCAATCATGTGGTCCGCAACGCTGAGCTCAAGGTCGTCGATCCGGACACCGGCTGCTCCCTCCCTCGCAACCAACCGGGCAAAATTTGCATCCGTGGACCCCAGATCATGAAAGGCACTTCTTAATTACTCCCTCTGTCCCGGCTAAGATGATACGTTTCTTTTTTGGCACGAGATTTTAGGAGTTGTTGGTTAATGTGTTTAATAGAGTTACATTATAAGCGTTGTATCATTAAATTTTATGTGCAACATCATTACATTAGACGTGTTGCATAATGACATTACTAGAGCTGCATCGTTACATTATTAACAATTGAATCATTAGGTTGGAATAATTTTACTTAGATTCTTAAAGGGTTTCGCAAAAACTTTGAATATGATAAAACAATAATTATATTAGCTAGATCCAAGTCATTAAACCCAGTACCAAAAACAGACATTAAAAATAATGATAGATAGATAAAATGAAGGGATAAGATCTGAATGGATATTTGATATAAAATCAGTTATGGATCTGAACATCTCCCCTATATATAGGGTAGTGATATAATGAAAACCATATATCTAATACAAACTCAAAACTTTAATCCTAGCCACTAATTATTATAGATCAAAGCTTATTATGTTTCAAGATTAAAATTTCAATAACTTTTATAAAACTGTTAATAGAGGGTATTTTAGACACTTTCATAATACTATGAATCATTTAATTATAGAATAATTGTGTAATCCCGATTTCGTCATTCTCTCTCCTTCCACTATTCATGTTAATTAAATCGTTTCAATTACTTCCCCCCCCCATTCCAACTTTTGCCTTTTTGTCGTTCTCTATCCTTTTCGACTATTCTCCCCCCTTGTTATCTCAACCCTCATTCAACGGCCGCGGCGACGATTATTTGTGAAGCTGCAGCAAAACGAAAGAATCAATGCAATTTCAACGCAAAAAATCACAAATAGCAGAACAAAAGAATCAACGAAATTTCGGCGCAAAAAATCAACACGCAACAGAAAAGCAACACGATTGATTCAACACAGATTCAACCAAAAATCTACAAAAAAATCAACACAGATTTTAAAATCAACATAGAATCAATACGATATCAATACAATTTGATGATATATACTACACTTTTTTATATCTAGAAATGGCATATAAAAATCATTAGGGTTTTAATTTAAATTTTATGTTTGGAGATGAATTCCTTAACAACTTCTTCTGTAAGTTCAGAACTATTTGATGGAACTACAAAGGCAACAAGAACTTCACCAACAGCTTCATCTTTATTCCCATTGCATATATATAACAAAATAGTTAGATATGTGGATGGCAAATAAAAAATTATTTATTGATGACTTACGAGACAACAACAACATCAGAAATTTGGAGATGGGATGAGAAGAGCCTTCAGCTCAGCTGGTGGTACCTACTCATCATAAACAATACATAAGTTATATCTACACTTTAATCACATATATACATAATAAATACTAGTACAAGTATAAGTAAGTTAACGCCTTTGAATTTGATGAGTTCCTTGACCCTGTCTACAATGAAAACATCGTCATCGTCGTCCAGATACCCGATGTATCCGGTGTGGAGACAACCATCCACGTCTATCTTCAGTGACCCTATTTTCACATATTTATGAATCAACTAATTGTTGCATGAAATAAATTACATATATTAGTATAGTTGTAAATTACTACTCCCCCCGTCCCAGCTAAGATGACACACTTTCCTTTTTAGTTTGTCCCAAATAAAATGACACATTTCTATTTTTGGTATACTTTTCCCTCCAATTAATACACCTAATCACTTTTTCTCTGTAACATCCCGAGTTTTTCATATCTTTTTAGTTGATCTTGAAAGGATGTCAAATGGGTATCCTATTTTTTTCGTTTAATCTTCATTCATTTTCTAAAATTAAATATTAAATAATATATAAGTTTCAAAAGTTTTAAAGGATAAGCAGAAAATGAGAGGGCTTAATTAGGAGGCAAGCATTCCTATTAAAGTTTAATAATTTTTTGAAGTTTGATTAGTATTTTATTTTATATTGTAATATTTTCAAAAAGGTTATCTCCGCAAATAATGTTGTCTTGCCATATATGTGAACTTATAATAGTGAAAGGAGTATTAAATAATATATGAGCCACCCGTCCATGTCTATTTTCAAGTACCCTATTTTCACATATTTATGAATCAACTAATTGTTTCATGAAATAAATTACATATATTAGTATAGTTGCACATTACTACTTCCTCCGTCCCAGCTAAGGCGACACACTTTTCTTTTTAGTTTGTCCCAAATAAGATGACACATTTCTATTTTTAGTAACCTTTTCTCTCCAATTAATACACACAACCATTTTTTCTCACTCCAATTAAAATATTCAACTATCTTCTCTCTCTATTTAATTCTTACACCCACCTTTTATCTCTCTAATTAAACACATTGACCAACAACTCCTAAAATCCCCTGCCGAAAAAGAAACGTATCATCTTCGTCCAGTTGATTGCGGGGGAGGGAGCAGCCGGTGTCCGGGTCGACGACCTTGAGTTCGGCGTTGCGGATCACATTGCCGCATGAGCCGGACATGGTTGGTAGTTGCAACTTGGCGAAGGACGGAAACATAGATAAGACTGGCCCGACCTAAGTCATGCCGTATCCCTAATTTATCAGAACACACCTACTTATTTTCTTTAATTAAAGAAATAGATTAAGTAACATAAAACAGATATATATATACATGAAGTAGTACTACCTCCGTCCAACCACATTTGATCCGTTTAAGTGCATTTTATATGGGTCTATGTATTTGGCAATAAAATAGACCCGTGTAAGATGCTCTTATACGAGTCTACTTTATTGCCAAATACATAAATCAAAATGCAATTTTTTGGATGTATACAAAATAATTGCACGGTTACTAGAGAGAGATTTTGCACCGAATATTCAACAAATTCAACATTTAATTTATTGAACAATAGAATGGCTTACTTAATTTGATTTCATTTGATTTAACCTATTCTTTTATTGTGACTCAGCGTCTTAGTCAGATAATTTCAATAAATTGTTTAATTAATTATAGAATGACTCGCAATCTCTGCAGTTGCTACCATGCAACATGCATATTAAAAATTTGTACACAAAGCTATGTACTTAGCCATGTATAATAAATTAATTTCTATCCTTTTTTATTCTAAGTGGGTTTGATTGACCACAAGGAATTCAAGATATTAGACAAAAATAATAAATTCATGGGCAGATGGGCTGACTAATAAACATAAGTTTCCTAACTTGTTTGTCCATTATTGTAGGTGGGTTTGATAGACCACAAGGAATTCATGATATTAGATAAAAATAATAAATTCATGGGCTGCCTAATAAACATAAATTTCCTAGTCTGTTTGTCCATACTATATTTTTTCGTAAGTAATATTTAGTTATATTATAATTCAAAATTGTCAAAGTATTAGATGCAAGCGATACCATAATAAGGATTTGAATCGATTAGTTATATATGCAACACATCAATAAGGAGTAAGGACAAATTAATCTGACCTAACTTCACATTCCTCCACCTACCCAACTAATTTTCCTAACACTGAATTTAGAGTATATAAAGTAAATCAATTATTAGTATAATTCTTATAATCTCTACACAAATATAGGGAGTAATTAAATTGAATTTACTGTTTCCGGTATTAAATGGTCATTTAAAGGACATGAAAAACAAAGTTAGGTATATCAGTTATTTTTCACTTTTCACCAATCCAAAACCGTTTGCGACACGTGGCTGAACAAAGCCTCTTCCAGCTCTTTCCTCAGCGGTGCCGCCCCTGATGAAACCATCCTAATCGAGCTCAGGTCGAAGTTATCCACCAGCGGAACTATTATTGACATAGATGTTTCAGGGATATTTAAGATTGAAATAGTGTTACACATATTATTGTCACTAAATTTTTCATGATAACAAATCAGTCATTTTCAGCCTTAATTCAACAGGCCCTTGCTCATTAAACGAGTCATACAGAAAATTTAACCAACGAATCAAACACTACGTTGGGCCATTAAATGCTTTATGAATGACCATATTTACCAATTCAAACACTCCCTTATTATAAATAATAACCCTCTCAATCACAACTCCTCTTTGTAGTGAAGGGACTAGCAGCGGAAGCGTGCGCTAATTTTTCATTCAAATAAATCAGATGATCAAGATCTATTTAGTCGATTATTTAGATAAATTATATTCATACAATAATCACATGTATCATGCTCATTACTCAAATAAATCATGCTTTAAATTTATTAAAACCTAAAACATGCTTTTCTACGGTTTAGCTATTTTAACTTGATGACGCTCCTTCTCCACGTGAAGATCTTTAGTACTAAACCACAGATCTTCTGTCTGGTTCCCAGACTGTAAACTGATATCAGGGTGGGCTGATCTCACCAGTATACTAGGACTTAAATAAAGAAGACGAAAAACCTTTCCTACGGAGGAGAGAAAAATTGTCCCTCTTGAATATAGATAGGGGGACAAAAATTTTGAAGTAAACAAGTGTGTTTTCTGTCTCCTTTATTCTCCTATTTATATTAAGTCACATATTGGGCCCATACAAGAATCTATGAAAGGTTTTGGATATGGGCTCCTCCAATTAGCTTTTTACTAATTAAATTGAACCTCAATTTAATATAAGCTTTTAATTGGAATATTACGAGCAGCCACTACAGAAGTAATATTGCACTCCCCATCCAAATCCAAAATTATAAGTAATTCGGGTTTCCATTGCTTGATATTTATTTTCCGCGCTTAAGATAGAAACATCCATTAATTAATTAATGTTTGCTATGGACTTAATTATTTAATATCTTATTAACTCCAAGAGTGGACTTAGCAAGAAATTCTTATTTATTATTCGTAGAGTAATCAAACTCCAACTAGCTAGGTTCTGAATAATAAAACCTTATTTCAAGCTCCTCTTGAGGAGTTATCAAATGAGACTCACCATGCGCACGATTCAATATAAGGAAGTGTCATGATATGATTGAGGGACGGTTCCCGCCAGAGTGGAAGTGTCATGATATGATTGTATTTTGACTTTTATATTTATACATTATGATATATATATATATATATATATATATATATATATATATACCACATGCGTTTCACAAGAATATGCACTTTTGGTTAGACACAAGTTTTAATGCATAATTGGTAAAGTAATAAGGAAAAAAATATTTTTCAAATTTAGAAAGTGCATATTCTTGTGGTATGGACTAAAAAGGAAAAAATGCTTTTTTTGTGGGAAGGAGGAAATATTTTTTAATTTTATTTTTAGACTCCCCACCATTAAAATCCTGCATCCGCCACTTGTTATAATATTATGGGTTTGATATATATATATATATATATATATATATATATATATATATATATATAGGATTGTGATCAATTGAGATTTTTTAGGCTAATTGAGAAATGAGATGCAATATCAGCCACTCATTTTTATTAAATGAGTGGTCCAGATTTTGCCACATAAAAAATATTTTTAGATTAATTTATTATGAAAGGGTATAATGGTCATTTCGTGTTTTAATATAGGGTCTTCAGGTTTGAATCGCGATTTCAGTGAGATTTGTGATTCAATCGATTCCAACGATTGGATTCCAACGATTCCAATCGACAGCATTGAGCAGTTGCGTCAGCCGAAGCTGTCAGCCCCTTGTCGGCGCCGCCCCGACGGAGAGGAGGGTGGCGGATTGAGGGAGGTGAAGAGGTGGACGGCGGTGCGGCCTTTGACGAGGGGATCGGCGTCGGAGGAGGCGAGGAGGTGGTGGACGATTGGGATTAGGAGGCAGAGGATGGTGAGGTGGAGCTGGAGGTGCCGCAATCGGTGGTGATTAGCCACAGCGGCAGGGAAGGGGAGGGGGTGGTAGGGTTTGGCAGCGTAATCAGCGATGAATTTGAGGTGGTTTCGGGTTGCGGAGATGAGGTAGTAGATTAGGGACGGATTGTTCACATAGTTGACATTATATTTGTGTAGTTGACATGAATTGTAAATGTAGTTGACGTTATATGTGTGTAGTTGACATTAATTGTATATGTAGTTGACATAGATTATATAGGTAGTTGACATGCATAGTTGATATTAAAAAAGGGGAGATAACTAAATCTTAGCAACTAATTTTCAAATGAGAAATATTACCAAACACCCAGAGTGCAAAATATTTCATGCTTAAATTTGAGGAAATAAAAGAGAGAGACACGTATAAGTATTAAATTATACTTGTAAGGTTGTGTGCGTATACACATACGTATACCATTGAAACAGCTCCAGAGGTGTAGAAGTACCCAGTTGTTTATTGTGACTAGTGAGTTTGAATAAGGATGCTCATTCTAGAGAGCAATCACTCTTTTTGGTACAATAGAATGGAATATTAATGAAGGTAGAAATACAATTTCTTTGTGTTTTCATTTCATTTTCTCATTATTTCATCGTACCAATCAAATGAACAAATGAAAAAAAGAATCACATTTCTTTCCATCTTACCAAGAAGGGCCTTAGTTGTTAAAGGACAAAAAGTGCATGTTCTTTTTAGATTTGTTGTGAATAAGTTGTAATGATAAAATAAAAACATAATTGTGTATAACTAATAAAAAGATAATTTTTTATGTGGCAAAATCTTGACCACTCATTTAATAAAAATGAGTGGCTGATATTGCATCATTTCTCAATTAGCCTTAAAAATCTTAATTGATTACATCCCTAATGTCAACTACATATATAATCTATGTCAACTATACACATGTAATGTCAACTATTTAACAATTCATGTCAACTACACTAATATTTTGTCAATTATGTGTACAATCCATGTCAACTACATATATAATTTATGTCAACTGCATATACAATTTATGTCAACTATACATATATAATGTCAACTATAAATTGTTGACATTTGATGCAACTTGTATATAGTGTCAACATCCACTAGGAGATGTAAGAAATGAGGCAATAGACTATGCTTAATAGCTAACACTACCATCTTGACATAAAAATATAAATAGTTTATAAAAACTCTCACATGCAAAAAAGAGAAGAAATTCAAGAAAGTCCAAACTACATAACCCTACAACCACCTCCAATCTCATCACTAAACACATGATCACCTCCACCAGCATAATCACCGCTGCCATATGTTAGGTTTGGTATACTGAAAAGCATGTTTCGAGCAAGTTTCGCTCGAATAGAATCTTGCTTGTATACGTAAAACTCTATAATCCACTTTTAACCCGATTCAGTATTATTCGAGCAGTTTCGCACGAATAGAATCAATATATTATTACATTGTGTTTGCTTGTGCATTTATAAGATGTTTTATAAACATTTAAATGTATAAGAAGCAAACAAAGTCTAAGTCTTTTGCTTAGTAGATTGGTTGTGGGCGTCGTCCACTTTAAGGTAACACAGTCGGTTCTATGCAATGCTTTGCAAAAGAAAAAGAAGAATTTCACAACCCAGATAGGCTTAGACTACCTATCGTGAAAGGTTGCAATGTCAGTCCGATTATTTCTTAGCCTTACTGAAATAAAATGACGTTGGTGTGGTATAGCACTAAATGGATCTAACAGCAAGACGTGTCTTTATGCTATCTACTGAAAGACTAGGTCTTGATAAATAACTATTTCTTAATCTACATACGTTAGCATTGAGCATACGATATTGATTATGCACTACTTTGACTTATCAAATGGTGCGGGTTTTTCGCAACCCAATAATCCCGATATATTGGGTAGTGGTGATTAATATCTAGCGGTGCTAGGATTGCTATTACGTTGAACCGCGCACGAGGTGAGTCTCGTTTGATAATGTCCTCAAGAGGAGCTCGAACAAGGTTTTATTATTCGGGAAACTGGCCAGTTGGAGTTTTATTACTCTATAAATAATAAATAAGTGCTTCTTGCTAAGTCCACTCTTGGAATTAATAAGATATTAATTAATTAAGTCCATAGCAGACATTAATTAATTAATGGACATTTATATCTTAAGCGCGGGAAATAAATAATAAAAAAAGTGGAAACCCGGATTACTTGTAATTTCGGATTTGGATGGGGAGTGCAATATTACTTCTGTAGTGGCTGCTCGTAATATTCCAATATAAGCTTGTATTAAATTGTGGGTTTAATTTAATTAGTAAAAAGCTAATTGGGAGAGCCCATATCCAAAACCTTCTATAGATCCCTGACTGGGCCCAATATGAACTTAATATAAATAGGAGAATAAAGGAGAGACAGAATCACAATTAATTATTAGATGTAATTTTCGCCCCCTCTCTAATTAGTAGAGGAGTTCGAAAATTCTTCAGCTCTTCTCCGTGAGGAATTTTCTGTCTTCTTTATTCGAGTCCTAGTATTTTGATAAGATCAGCCCACCCTGATATCGAGATATAGTTCGGGAACCAGTCAGAAGATCCGTGGTCTAGTATTGAAGATCATAACGTGGAGAAGGCGCAAGCAATCGTCGATTCTTTGGAGAATCAAATCGGTAACTCTAAACCGTAGTATTCATGTTTAGGATTTATTTTCTAAGCATGAATTATTTGCGTTCTAGCATGCAATTATCTGTTAAACATGTGAATTGATTAATCGCCTAATCAGTCAAATAGATCCTTATCTGATTTATTTGTTTTGTACAAGTCTTCCGCTGTGCAAGGGGATTCAAACCCCAGCACCATAGCTGTAGTAATAACCGGTGGTAAGAGGCACAAACGCGCTCCAGTTATACAACATCAGCTGGTATGGGTAACCCCCATGCCGGCTCACAAATGCATCACTCCCATGAGGCTGCTGCTCAAGTACTCCAAATCTCCCATTCCTAAAACACCATTCCCATGAAAACCGGCAAGACTCATCATCGCGCTAATATCATTTACACACATGTCGTTCGTATTGGCCATCTGATCATTCCCTTTCTTACCAGCAACGTTCTTCTTCGTTTTCCCATTATTGGACTTGAGGCGAGAGAGCTGATTGATCTTGTTCCTGATCAGCTGCATCTCGTCTTGTTCATTGTTTTTAGGCACGTGCAGTTTCTTGTTTTCTTTGATAGAAGCGGTGTTCTGTTTCGGGTTTTGGTTGGATTTTGGAGAGCAGATCTCGGCGTGTTTGCCGGACTTCATCAGTTTCTTCACCAGAGTTGCGGAATCGACGTTGCCTGAAACACTCACCCTTTGTTGCTCTGCTTCTCTTCACTTGGTACACACCTAAATCCACCAACAAATTCAATATTGACCAAATTTTTTAAATACATTCAAATTTCAAAACAACTATTTTGATTCATAGCAAGTAGTGCTATTTAACTAGCTGAATGTAAATAAGCGTATGTTTTTATTAGACATGGAGTGCGACATTAATTGAAAGCAATTGAAAAATAACAACTATTTTACGGCTATGTGCATTATCATCGTCATCATCAATATTAAGAGTGTTGCTTTTCACTCTATTCCTTATAAGATCAAGATGTTTTTCACTCTCTCTCTCAAATAGATCAATATGTTTCTTACAAGAATCAAGAAGCTATGGAAATCTTAGCTCAAGAGGCAAACTGAGAGAGAGATTACCTATGGTGAGATATCAAGACCAATAAAAAATCAGCAGAATTAAGTAAGACAGCAACGCAAGCAAGAAAAATTTCAGCTCAAGAATAAGAAAAACAATCCACCAAAAAAAATCCCTCATTTAAAAGAAAGGAAACATTTGCTAGAAAAACAGAACACATTCAACCATCACTGTGAACAAGAAAAAAGAACATTTTAAAATCAAATCTTGATAATTAGATTAGCCAGACAAATGACTCTAAACTTTCACACGCACAAACACACATACCTTCCGAATCAATTCGTCAAATACCTGGAGAATCCGATCGAGCTCCTCCACCTCCGCTGCCCCTTGCGCTGCTGGTGGCTCCGGAACGGCACCAACGCTCTCTTCACCTACTACAGCAGAGAAGAGCTCCGGCGGCACGCCCTGCGGCGTCTGGTGCTGCTTCGAGATCCACCATGACGACATCTCCTCCCTCGAAGCCTTCCTCCTCTCCAACGGCTTCACCGTCCCCCCTCAGCTCGATCCCCTCGAATTCGCCATGGAAATCCTCACCGACCTCCAACTACCGGAACAGCCGGAGCAGAAGCCGGAAAAATCAATTGAATCCATCTCTCCTCCTCCAATTGAACACAAAATCAGATCTAGAAGCTCGAGAATCCACGAAATCACACTCCTATCCTTCCGATTCTGGAAAATGATTTATAAAACGAAGCAATTGCTCGTCACCAACACATTGCAAGCCATAGGAGTCGGAATCGTGCTCGGCACGATCTACATCAACATCGGATTAGTCAAATAGGGGATCGAGAAGAGATTAGGTCTCTTCGCGTACACACTCACCTTCCCCCTCTCCTCCACCACCGAAACCCTCCTGATCTTCATCAACGAGCGACCAATCCTCCTCTGAGAAGCCTCCAACGGCGTCTACCGCCTCTTCTCCTGCCTAATCGCCAACACGCTCGTCTTCATCCCCTACCTCCTCGCCATGCAATTGTCTTCTCTACTTCTGTTTACTTCCTATATTCATGTTTCAATTGCACAAATTCTTCAGCTTTAATTTTGCGGAAAAAACGGTACTGCACAAAGTTCATCCAATTCAATCCAAAATTTTTCCTCAACAAATCCAAAAATTACACAACGAAATGGCACTTATACCCCCGTGTTGACATAATATGATAGCTGTTGACATTTCATGAATCTTATGGATTAGTGGCCCATATTGCATCTCATTTCTCAATTTAGTTAAATAATCTCAACCTAACAGGACCCTATATATATATAAATATAGGGATGTATTCAAATCCTTTTCATATCTTTTGTTCTTTTTCCTTCTTAATCCTAGTCCCACGATTTTGTCATCTGACGGTTAGATTAATGCCACGTGTCATTTAATAATGCACATTTTCATTCTAATAATGCACAGCGGCTAATAATGCAACATTATAGACTAATAATGCATTGATCACAACCATCCAATTTAAGGATCCAAGGGTTGAGATTAAGAAGGAAATAGGACACTTAGGGTGCAAAGGAGCCTAACGCACCCCTATATATATATATATATATATATATATATATAGTCCCATTATTCACAAATCCACTCTTAAAGACCGAACTAGAGACCAAATTTGGGCCCTTAGATCTTAAATTTGATGGATGAGATTAGATCATTAAGGGTTATTTTTCGTAGTTCATTATATAAATAATTTACTTCAATGCGGGGGTATTTAGGTCCTTTCGCATTGGAGATAAAAAATTTAGGGTTAAACCCATCCTAAAAATTTTACTCATTTCATATTCCCGCCTCTGCTCCTGCGCTACTTCTTCTTTTCCAAATCTCCAAATCTCCAAATCGATTCATCTCACTCCAATCGATTCATCATCAACTGAAATCGATTCAACAACTTCATCTCAGTAATCGATTCAACATCTTCATGACAGTTGAAATCGATTGTACCAACGATTCAGCATCTCGAGTCGCCGAGTTCAACATCTACAGCCAACGAGTTCAAATCCGATGACGATTCAAAAATGACTCAAACACTCAACTCTACTGCATCAGGTAATACACTGTTTTGAAGCTTTGCATAGTTCAAAAGTTTAATTTACTTCATCTATTTGTAAATTGGTTTATGATTTTTGTCTTATAAGTTTATCAAGTAGAGCCGAGGAAGGTCAACATAAGCTTCAAATATACTCATAGGCCGATGGGCAAATCACAACTGGTCGAGAAAGCAAATCCTGAGGAAAGTTTCTCTACTGGTCGGTCGGAAGCAAATATTGCAAGTCAAATCCCTCCACCAAAAGGTAAATGAAGTGATAAGTTGTTATGAAGTAGTAAATTCATAGAATGAAGTTAGCTGTGTTTTATGAATTTGTTAACTGTACTGTATGAACAACTTAACCTATTTGATGAAGTTATAACCTCACGTACTGAAGTAATGTAAATCGATTACTTCACAATACTTTTGATATTTGGGAGAAAAGGTATAAAAAAATGTGGCTGTGTAAATCGATTTAGTCCATTTCATGAGGATGTTACTTCATTTCACAAGGCTACTTCATTTGATGAGGCTATGAGTTTGGTGCTTGAATCATTTGAAATATGTGGCAAAAACTAATATGCATCTTCTTAATGTGATTTATTACTTCATAATTTGGAGATCAAATCGCAAAGGAAAGTTCGTCTGATGTTCGTATAAATTTTATTAAATGTGTTGTATGCATATTTTGCTAGAAAATAACATTGAATGAACTAACTAACCTATTTGATGAAGTAGTATTCAGAGGATGAAGTAACTGTGTTGTATGCATATTTTGTGAAGAAATAACAGTTGAATGAACCAATTCAGCTATTTGATGAAGTAATAACCTCATGGAATGAAGTAATATAAACTGACCTATTTTGTATGTACATTTAGTTGTGAATTATACCTTTAATGAACTAAAGAACCTAAATCATGAAGTTCCGAACTATTTTAATGATGTAACATAAACTATGTTTCAAATGTTGAATTGTTGTTATGTGTTTCTTGTATATAGGTGAAGAAAACAGTGGGGTCCTCTAACTCACAGTTGGGTGAGAAATCAAATTTGAGGAGCGAGATAAAGAGTTTCGGGAGATGTAGTTGAGTCATGGTAACATGCTGATGAGGACATTTGTGCAGTCCGTTCCCACGCCTAACAAATGGGTGGTGCCCAGAATCACGGCTCAGCCGATTGAGATGTGCTTGTGTGTCAATTTTGGATGATTTCTTGTATTGGACAAGTTTGTGTTTTTTCCTTTTTTTTTGTAATGGAGAGTTTGTATTGGTTATGGGGTTTATATAGTGAGGATGATTTGGTTTACAACTTTCACATATTGTTTAAACGGTTTTTACCTTCCCTTTTATTAACTCTGTTTGAAGTAATATTTCAGTATGATGAAGTAACTATCGTACTGCATGAACTATTTTTTACCTTGCCTTTTATTAACTCTGTTTGAAGTAATATTTCAGTATGATGAAGTAACTATCGTACTGAATGAACAATTTTTTACCTTGGCTTTTATTAACTCTGTTTGAATTAATATTTCAAGTATGATGAAGTAACTATCGTACTGAATGCACTATTTATTAACTCTGTTTGAAGTAATATTTCCGTATAATGAAGTAACTATCGTACTGAATGAACTATCTTTTACCTTGTCTTTTATTAACTATGTTTGAAGTAATATTTCAGTATGATGAAGTAACTATCGTACTGAATGAACTATTTTTTACCTTGCCTTTTATTAACTCTGTTTGAAGTAATATTTCAGTATGATGAAGTAACTATCGTACTGAATGAACTATTTTTTACCTTGGCTTTTATTAACTCTGTTTGAAGTAATATTTCAGTATGATGAAGTAACTATCGTACTGAATGCACTATTTATTAACTCTGTTTGAAGTAATATTTAAGTATAATGAAGTAACTATCGTACTGAATGAACTATCTTTTACCTTGTCTTTTATTAACTCTGTTTGAAGTAATATTTCAGCATGATGAAGTAACTATCGTACTGAATGAACTATTTTTTATTTTCTTCTATCCGATTGTATCCAGATTCACGACAATCTTGTCGTTGCCGCCCCCCCTTCTCTCAGCCGCTGCGCGCTGAAACGGCGCTATATTTGTATCCGTCGGTCCTCTACCGGAAGATCACCCGCAAGAGGACCGTTCGGCTGATCTGATGAAGCCTCCGTTTCCGCCAACCTCCTCCGCACCCCCAAAACGATCGAGAATTTGATGAAGATCGCATTGTCCGCGATGCGGTGTGGATTGGGTGAAATTGCAAAACGATCGTGAATTGAGGAAGCAAAATTGTCCGCGATGGAGATAAATGAAGATTTAAGTAGATTATAGGAAGAAGATCGATGAAAATCGATGGAGATCACAAGATTGAAAAAAATTCGAAGATTTGAGGGAGAAGGGCCTCCGTATTTTATTTTAGGAAGTTAATAAATTGTTTTCCCTAAAATACCCCTCAAAAAGGGTTTTTTTTAAATAAAATAATTAAATAATGGTAAATTAACCCTAACCACAAGATAAAAAAAATAAAGGGGTCATAATTAAGTCTAAGTTGGCCTTAAGAATGGTTGACATTGATCACAACTCTCTCTCTCTATATATATATATAGAGGGGCCCCCTTACCCACAAATCCACTCTTAAAGCCCGAACCGGGGGAACCCCACCAAATTAGGGTTTTTAGATCTAGTTTTTTATGGATAAGTTTAGGAAATTTATAAATTATTTTCCCTTCATCCCGAGCCTATTTTAATTCACCCGAAGGTAAATAAGTCATACTAACATGTTACGAAGATTTAACTTCGCCCAGAATTTTATTTCTTTTAGTAGGTTTTTACTTCTTCAGTAGGCTTTTACTTCATTGGGTCGTAAATGGGGTTTTTGCGAAATTTGGTTTTTTTTTTCCCTCAAATTCTATCCCATTGCATTATTTGCCAAAAATATGGTTTAAAATAAACACATGGAATAATGAAAAATAAATTATTGGAATGAAGTATGTGTAAAAACTTTAAAATCCTTTTTGGAATGAAGAAAAAATCTTATCTAATAAAGAAATCCGTTTGAATGAAGTAAAAAATTTCCTTGAATAAATTGCATTTTTAAATGTTAATCAAGCAAAAACCCATGTCAATGAATTTGAATAAATAAAATTGGTTCGACATTGATCACAACTCTATATATATATATATATATATATATATATATATATATATATAGGGATGTGATCATATGATAACCCATAATTAAGGTGATAACCTAATAACCCTCATTTTATGGACGAAAAGTATCATTTTATATAACAGAATATCATTTTATGGATTAAAAGTTTTCTTTTATTCCTTTTGAAAAAATATCATTTTATCGTATAAATATCATTTTATGGATTAAAAGTATCTTTTATGCGGGAAAAAATATCTTTTATCTGTATAAATATTTTAAAAATGATATTTTTTGAAATAAAATGATAAATTTAGGTTATCCTAAATATAAAAGGTTATCATTATAACGCACCCCTATATATATATATATATATATATATATAGGATAGCATTAAACTCCTTTTGCCCCTTTAGATACTATTTCCTTCTTAATCACATCCATTAGATTAGTATGATGGATGGACTAGATGAAGCCTCACATAATCCTCTTTGCATTATTGGGTTCATTTTTGTGCATTATATGGTAAAATTAAAAAAGGGGCCATGAATTAAAACCCCGGGGCGAGTTTTAAAGCAATCCTTCCATATGCCCCACTCTTTTCCCCACCCCAAAAGCGTCTTTTCCCCAAATCAACGATTCAAAAGGGAGTCCCCCCCAAATTCAAACTATGAAAAACCCCCAACCATTACCCCAAATTGAAGGGGCACCCCCTCCCCCAAATTTTTTTCCCGGTAAACACCCCCCGTTAAGATTCATAGTTCTAATGGGGATACCTTCGCCCCCGCGATGATAGATTCTGATGGGCCCAAAGGAAGGTTTCAAAAGTTCCGTTTTTTTGGAAAGGGAACCTTTTCGTCAATGTTGGTCTTTAAAAACCGTTTGGCGATTTTTTCACTTTTAGTCGACACTTTTAATGATTAAATTTTTGTAATACCTTTTAATTGCCTATTTTCCTTTGCCACCCAACCAAATCCGATTATTGATATGGTTCATTTTTAGAAAAAAACCCCCAATTGTGCCTTTTTTTCCCTTAATACCCACCGAAAAATGGTAAAATCGTGTTCTTTTTTTATGGGGTTTTTTTTGTCCATTATTGAAGTTTGTAGTAAAATTTTTTGGTTTTCCCAATTATGTTTTGGGGGCGTTTTGGGGTAGATGAAATCGTATCGGGTTTATTTTTGGTTTGTCTTGCATTTGCCTTTATTTCATTCGTGCATTATTTGATGAAAAATTTTACATTATTGTAGGTAGTGGTGTGCATTACTTTTTTTTTTTGAATTTACATCGGTCGGTTTGATAAAAATGCCCCAAAATTAATTTAAATTTGTATTCATATTTTTCATTTTTTGTTGCCATTTGTACATTATTGTAGGGAGTGGTGTACATTATGTTTTTTTTTTTACTTTAAATGCTTGGTTTTTTAAAAGGTCAATGGTTGATAGAATGTAATATTCATTGGTGCATTATTTGCTTACTTTTGTACATTATACAGTTAGTATTGTGCATTAATTTTGGGTACATTATTGATTTTGGGACAGGAAGGGAGCCTTGGTTAGATATTGACGAAGCCCCGGGGGATGATGTTCTTCCACTTTGGGTTCGCAAAAAATTGGGGGAGGTTGGTTTGGAGCAAAAGGGCCTATTGCCACCCGTCGATTTCCAAAAGGGAAAAAAGGGTATAAAGGGGCTACTAGGCCTCTTAGGCAGTGCAAGGCTTGCGATGAGATGGAACATCCGACTCTGAAACATCAAAGTTTAAAGAGATGGCGAAGGAGAAAGAGCTTCATAAGGGCAAGAGGAAATCTTGATGTATCTTGTACCCAAAAAAAAATTTTTAGTTCTAGTTTTGGTTTAGTCTTAGTTATCAAATTTTGTTTTGAATGTGTTTTTTTAATCCCACCACTTTTCAACAATTTATGCATAATAATTATACATTTTTTTGTTTAATGTACATTATTAGTAACAAGTTGCATTATTTCACAAGCACTTAACTTTTTGTACTTAAATAAAGGGAGTAATCCAGAAAAACATTATTAATCAAGACTATTGTTCGATAATGCAAATTTTAAAAAAGTAATGGAATAATGGTAAAATAAAAAAGGGGTTTAAAGGAAAAACCCTTAAATGCGGTATTGTTCGATAATGCCTTAACAAAAAGGAATAATGGTATAAAAAAAAGGGAATGCCGAAAAATCATTATTAATGCAAGGCTATTAATCAAAAGCACATTAACTCCCCAAAAAAGAAAATTTTCATCATAAAATGTTCCGATTTGAAATAATAAAACTAAGACAAGCAAATAATAAAAACTGAATACAAGGCAAAACTAATTTTTTTGGTACAAAACACATCAAATCAAAAAGGGTTGCGTTAATATGTGTGATATGGAAATTAATGAAACGTTGATACAATAATCAAATACTTTTCGACAAATTTACCTTCTTCCATAGTTGAATCATAAGCTTCGTCCATTGTTGAAGAACCACCTTCTTCCATTGTAGTAAAGATATTCTTCCCGAAACTCTCCAAAAAATAATTCTACAAGTTTCGCACGATCGCACTATTTGTTAAGACCAGAATTTTCGAGAATGAAGAACGATGAAAGATTAATCGCTGCAAGATGAAAGAGAATGGAGAATGGAGAACGATGAAAGAGAAGAGACAATTCTGTACTATGAATGAAAAAAACCGCTGCAAGATATTGTGAGGGAGAGAATCATGGACTTACCATAACCGACGTCAATGCATATCCCCTAAACGCCCTTCTATAATTTTTTAATGAATAAAAATGATTAAATCAGGAACTAATTTCAGCCTTTAGATCTTAATAATGGATGGGGGAGATTAAAAAGGAAAAAGCACAAAAGATGGGAAAAGTATATGATTATATCTCATATTTATGTGATAACCTAATAACCCTATCATTTTATGGGTCAAAAGTATCATTTTTAGTAAAAATGATATTTATATACGATAAAATGATATTTTTTCAGCATGCATAAAATGATACTTTTCGTCCATAAAATGAGGGTTATTAGGTTATCACCATAATTATGGGTTATATATGGATGTATTAAGATGACAACACTCTTTATTGTAACACCATACCACCATTTTAGGCCATTTTATCTGAAAATCGTGTGCTTGTCATGCTGCCACGTGTAAAAACACGGAGGGGTAAAATAGGAAATTTCTAATTTTACGTTACCAGATTGCAGTGTTGTTCATTGAATATTGCAGTCTTACCACAACAATATTGCAGTTTACCACGACTGCAATATCTAATACAGTAGACTGCAAACCCGTGTTTTTTCACGAAACTTAATCCTAGGCATCCATAAATGAGATCTAACGGACTATATTGGTGGTATGGTATTATCCTATCTATGGTGGCACCATAGTGCACCCCTATATATATATATATATATATATAGGAATGTGATCAAATGAAAACTCTAAATATTGTACAAACTCAAAACTATGATCTGGACCATTGAAAAATGTCAACAGATCAAAAAAAAGCATCAACAGGAAATTTTCAACAGAATTTCAATGGTAGTCAATGATTGATGTTGTGTTGATATTGTGATGACAGTGTAAAATCTTGAAATTTTACACTGTGCTGATATTGTATTGAAACAGTGTTGAAGCTGTATTGAGGAGTTTTGAGTTTGTACAATATATAAGTTTGCATTATATCACTACCCTATATATATATATATATATATAGGGATGTGATCAGGTCCATAAGTGAAATTCTGTCAAAAATCAAAGCAAATCTCAGCCATTGGATCTTGTGATGTAACCGTTAGATTAATGCCACGTGTCATCTAATAATGTAGATTGTGTAGTCTAATAATGTAGCTCGGCTAATAATGTAACGCGCTTTAGTCTTATAATGTAGATTGTGTAGTCTAATAATGTAACTCGGCTAATAATGTAACGCTTATACTGTAATAATGTAGCTCGTATATTATGATCACAATCATCCAATCTAAGGATCCAAGGGCTGAGATTCGCTTTGATTTTTGACAGGATTTCACTTATGGACCATAGCGCACCCGTATATATATATATATATATATATATATATATATATATGGAGATGATCAAAATAAGAATGCATTTAAATCCAGAAATGCAGCCCAAATCTTGGCCCTAAGATTAGATGATCTAATGGTCAATAATTAACCAAAAATACGGAAGGTCATAATTAAGTAGTTTTAGGTCATATTATAAGATTTGGGTTTATGTCATATTAAGATCATTTTAGGTCATGCTTTGTTAGCATGACCTAAAAATAAACTAACTATGACCTAAAAATGCCCTACGTATGACTTTGTTCTACGTTTCTGTATTTAAATCTGGTCTTCATAGATCAAAACCCTATATATATATATATATATGGGTGCGTTATATTGCTAACTATTTAAGTTGCTAACTCTGCTAACTCATCAATATTAAAAATGTCAACACGGTGACATCAAAATATCAATACATAATATCAACACATTATATTGAAGTTCAATAAAATTATGTGTTGATATTTTAATGTCATCGTGTTGACATTTTTAATGCACTGCGTTGAGGAGTTAGCAAGTTAGCAACTTAAGAAAGTTAGCAATTGATCACACCCCTATATATATATATATATATATAGGAGTGTTAGAGTGCCACCACCCCTTAAAATAACACCATACCACCATTCCTAGCCAATCATTTGTACACGTGGACGAATAATAAGCTGCCACGTGGCCGATTTGTTTTTTTCAAGATTAAAAAAAGACGGGCAGCAATATTTAATACCTTATACAACAATTTTTCTTGAACAACAATTTCCAACACGCTAGACAGCAATCTAAAGATTGTTGTCTACCGTATTGAATATTGTTGTGTAGCGTTTATAATATTGTTGTATAAGTGGTGTTACGGTGTCACTTTAAGAGGGGTTGTCATTTTAACACAAACATATATATATATATATAGGGGCATGTTAGGGTGACACCACCCCTTAAAATAACACCATTCCTAGCCAATCATTTGTACACGTGGACGAATAATAAGCTGCCACGTGGCAAAAAAAAACCCCAAAAAAGACGGCAGCAATGTGCTGGTCTTTAAACAACAATTTTTCTTGAACAATAATATCCAACACGTTAGACAAAGAATCTATAAATTGCTAGATTGCTTTGTCTAACGTGTTGGATATTGTCTTTGTGTAGCGTTTATAATATTGCTGTATAAGTGGTGTCACGGTGTCATTTTAAAAGGAGTTGTCATTTTAACACAAACCTATATATATATATAGGGATGTATTCAGGTCAAACGCTATGTATAAGTAAAACTCAAAACACTTGCAGTCCATTGGATCATATGATCTAATGGTTAGATTAATGCCACGTGTCATCTAATAATGTAGAATTTAGACTAATAATGTAGCTTGGATAATAATGTAGCAATTTAGTTGAATAATGTAGCATTTTAGTTTAGAAATGTACAGTTTTAGTCTTACAATGTACATTTCTAGTCTAATAATGTACCTCGCCTAATAATGTAGATTTTTAGTATGATAATGTAACAAATCACAACCATCCAATCTAATGATCCAAGGGCTGTGATTTGTGCTGTGTTTTACACTAAGATGCTGTAAGGACCCTAACACACCCCTATATATATATATATATATATATATGGAGATGATCAAAATAAGTATGTGTTTAAATCCAGAAATGCAGCCCAAATCTTGGCCCTAGGATTAGATGATCTAATGGTCAATAATTAACCCAAAACACGGAAGGTCATAATTAAGTAGTTTTAGGTCATATTATAAGATTTGGGTTTATGTCATGTTAAGATCATTTTAGGTCATGCTTTGTTAGCATGACCTAAAAATAAACTAACTATGACCTAAAAATGCCCTACGTATGACTTTGTTCTGCGTTTCTGTATTTAAATCTGATCTTCATAGATCAAAACCCTATATATATATATATATATATATATATATGAACACAAAACTATATGAAAATAATTTATTGTAGGAGACCATTAAGGTCATTGTTCTTTCATTATTAGTTCAATATAGTAATCTGTTTCTTATAATAACCTTATGATCTTTTATAATGATTTTAAAATGCAATTTTTCTAAGTGTATATTTAGTGTATTTTAGTGTATATAATAACCTTATGATCTTTTATAATGATTTTTGGATTTGTTTTTTAGTGTATTTTAAAATGCAAATTTCCTATAATGAATTAAAAATGATCTTATAATAACCTTATGATCTTTTATAATGATCTATTTTATTTTGTTCAGTGTTCTACATTTAAAGGGGGTTCTGCTTTTAACGCTACCCTATATATATATATATATATATATATATAGTTGTGATCAATGTCGAACCATTTTTAAAGACCGAACTAGAGACCAAATTTGGACCACTCATTTTTCTTAGAGCATCCCCATCCGTGCTCTTAGCTAAGAGCGCGGAAGTGGGCCCAGACCCACTTTTACTCCTTGTCCTTAGCTAAGAGCACAACACCTACATCCGTGCTCTTAGCTAAGGACAAGCTCAAGGGTCCCACTATTCTATTATTCAATTTAAATAAAAACATTTCCACAATATTAAAATGCATTAAAAATTTAAAATTACATAATTAAAATCTTAAAAAATAAAAATTACATAATTAAAATCTTAAAAAATAAAAATACATAATTAAAATCATAGAAAATAAAAAATACATAATTAAAATCCTACAAATTAAGGGAATGAGTCGGAGTCGAACCAATCGTGGTTCCAACCGCGATTGCCGGAGGGGTCATCGCCGGAGCCGGACATTCTGAAGTGTGGTGGGAATTTAGATGAGAGAATATGAGAAAAATGATGAGAGAATGTAGATGATAGAATAGATGAGAATGTGATTTTTTTTTGTGTTGAAGTGGGGGTATTTATAGAGGAAATTGTGAATTTTGGGGAAAAAAATTGAAAAATAAATTAAAAGTGGGTAGAAAACGGATATATTTTTTTGGGAAGTGGGAAAATATTTTTTTTATTTAAAAACATTTTTTTAAATAAATTTTAAATTTTTAAAAAATAACGTGCTCTTAGCTAAGTGCAGCGCCTATGCCGCTGGAACGGACGGACGAGCTGCAGCAGCGGACGGACGCCGCTTGTTCAGCGGTACGGACGGACGGACAGCTCTAAGAACACCGTTGTGGATGCTCTTAATCTTATGGTTATGATTATTTTACAATTAATTTAATATTTTATTAAATAAAAACAGTTTTTTTTAAAAAATTTAATTTTTTTATTATTTTTTATTATTTTTTTTATTCTATAAAAACTTATTGGAGTAAATAATGAACTATATTCAGTACATAGTGAACTAAATGAATGTATGTTATGAAGTAATTTTTCGCATTCATTATATACTGAATTTACTTCAACTGAAACATAATTATGTCATAACACATTATGAAGTAATAAACAAATGAAATGAAGTAATAACATAACTGAATGAAGTAATAAACTAACGGAATGAAGTAATAGCATGACTGAATGAAGTAATAAAGTAACGGAATGAAGTACTAAACTAATAGAATGAAGTAATAACATGACTGAATGAAGTACTAAACTAACGGAATGAAGTAATAACATGACTGAATGAAGTAATAAACTAACGGAATGAAGTAATAAACTGATGGAATCAAGTGATAGCATGACTGAATGAAGTAATAAACTAACGAAATGA